>NC_142439.1:17539000-17840000 GCF_059453495.1 Arachis ipaensis | reverse complement strand
TGCACCTAAGGTTCTTCGGTGGTGAAAGTATAATATGGATCTTAAAGGATCAGATAAAAAAATTGAATTTACTTTAAAAAGATAGACCGAATTGTAAATAGCATTTTGTAGCAAAAGAAGAAAAGAGAAAATTGATATTTATTCCAAACCTGTACACCACACATATCAAATTCTCCACCTCCCTCCCTGCACAATTTTTAAAACTCCAGTCACCGAAACAAATTATATGTATTAAACTATTAATCACGTCTTCCCATAATTATAATTAAATTTTCTTTCTTTTTTTTTAAATAATTAAATTTTTTATATATTTTTAATTTACTTTTAATATAATATCAGATTAAATATTTTATACATATATTTAATTATGTATTATAATTAAAATATTTTTTTATATTTTGTCTTTAAATTTAATTATTTTATTCTATTTTTTTTATCCAGAATTTCTGTTTTTAAAATAAAAACTTATTTAAACATCTCATAGATATAAATTATTTGTTAATAAGTATTCTAATCATTTTAGAAAAAAAATAAATTGTGACAAAAAATAAGATTTTTTTTTATTTTTTAATTATATTTGAATGTGAGTTTTAAAAAAGAGACTTAAAAAATGGAAAACAACTTAACTATTATAAAAAGTAAACAAAAATACTTTTATTAATCATAAAGTATTTACTTTTTTAATTTAAGGTAATTTTTAAATTACTTATTATTAAGGTAATCTTTTATTATATACAATAGTTACGCATTAAATATTGATTTAATATAATTAAAATGAAGATATGTTTCTAAATTAGTATAATTATATATTATTCATTAAATATTAACTAATAATATAATTATAATAAAGATATTTTTATAAAATAATTTGGAATAGAGAAAATTGCATTCATTTTGGAGGGAAAACAGAATCACGAGGGATCGACACGTCACCTTTATTAGCTGGGGGAAAAACCCAATTTTAGTATATTAAGTAAATATGAAAGAAAGATTTTGTGAATGGATATTTTTTTGTTTAATGTTTTTTTTAGTACAACTCCGATAAATATTTTCTTAATTTCTTTTGCTTTGTTATATTTATTTGCAAGTAATAATGAAACACCTCAGAAAAAACGAGTAAAAATAAGTTAAAATTAGACATTATCTTATATTTTTTATTAATGGTTTGAATATTTTTTTTTATTAATCTGAAGGAGAATTATTTATTCTTTCAAATATAATTCGAAGAAAATATATATAGGAATTACATGACGAAATTGATCAAATTAATCATTATATAAAATTTTTTTGCTTTTTTTTATATAATCTTAACATTTTTATATTTTTTAATTTTACTAATTTATTTTTAGTTGCTCATGATATTTCATAACCCGATAGGTTAAGGACTAATCTGTCACAAATCTGAGTTCTATTTAAAAATTTATCGCTAAACAATGGGTTGTTGCATACACAAAACGAAATTTAAACCCCTAACACTTAATTTTATTTTTTACACCTTAAAAAATACAATTATCTTTAACATTATAGTATTTATATCATCATACTGGATTGGAATTCTAGCAGAAAATTTGAGAAATGAAAAACAACTTGACCACTATTAAGGCATGCTATTTCTTATTATATATTACGCTTTTATTTTTAAACTATATTACATAATCATATATTATATTTTTAATTAAAATATATCATTTAAAATATTTTATTATTATTTAATTTTTATTTTTATTTTATTTTATATTCACTTTTTTAAATTAATTATTTTTTAATTATATAAAATTATTAAAATAAACATTAAATTTTATTGAACATCTATAAATTACAAAAGTAAATACTTTATGATTAATAAAAATATTCACTTTTTTGTTTACTTTTTATAGTAGTTAAATTGTTTTCCATTTTTTAAATCTCTTTTTTGAAACTCACATTTAAATATAATTAAAAAATTAAAGAAAAAGATCTTATTTTTTGTCACAATTTATTTTTTATAAAAAATTATTAAAATACGTATTAACAAATAATTTATATCTATAAGACGTTTAATTAAGTTTTTATTTTAAAAATAGAGACTCTAAATAAAATAATCAAACTTAAAGACAAAATATAAAAAATATTTTAATTATAATACATAATTAAATATATATATATATATATATATATATAATATTTAATCTGATATTATATTAAAATTAAATTAAAAAATATATAAAAAATTTAATTATTTTAAGAAGAAAGAAAGAAAATTTAAGGGAAGTCGTGATTAATACATATAGTTCGTTTAAGTGACTGGAGTTTTAAAAATTGTGCAGGGAAAAAGAAGTGTGCATGCTTGGAATAAGTGTCAATTTTTCTTATTCTTCTTTTACAACAAAATGCCATTTACAAATTGGTCTCTCTTTTTAAAACAAATTCAATTTTTTTACCTAGTCCTTCAAGATTTATATTATACTTTTTCCACCATAGACAAAGGCTTGAAACTATCACAACTTCTGAATTAAAAAAATTTCATTCACCTACAATTATACTATTAACCCACAACCCACTCAAGTTCTAGTTCTTGTTTTTGTTCATCATATCATTCTATTCTTCTCAATCGATGATCTAACAGTCTAAAACCAAGTAAATAATCTCTTTATTATTATTACTTAATATTTTTATTTTGGCGATAAACATATCATGTTATATACAAAAATGTTTCATATATGTATGATCAAGTTTGTTCTAAATTAAAGTCGTGTGATTTTGGTGTCCACATGTTTTTCCCTTTGCCATTGGTTTTCCTTAGCTACGTAGACAGTCCAAGACAATTGCAAAATTCTAGTAAATAGCTTGCCCTCTCAATTTCAGCAATTTATGATGTTGTGGCCTTCGTTTAACACTGAAAAATAATGATAGCATCTTTGAATATTACAATGAAGATTAGATATAATTAATTGGAGTGGTAGATACATTCGGTTCTCCTAATCTATAAAATAAAATTTTCTTGACTACATTCTCTCCGAAAATATTTTTGGAGTTTCTCTAAAGGAATAATTAATAATTTTTTTTTGTTAGATTCAATTTTGATAAGAGGTGAGTAGGTGACGTTTTGTGTGCGGATGCAGAGGATGATAACTAATAATATTTTAAGGTTTAGTTGTTCTATTAATCTCTATAATTTCATCAAATTTTTAATTAAAATTTTATATTTTATTTTTATTTTAATTAAATTTTTATATTACTTTTAATTTTATAATTAAGTCTTTTTTTATCTCAAAAACGTTAAAATTAACCGAATATTTTTCTAAAAGAACATGTGATTAAAGATCTAGTTAGATTTTTTAATTATTGATACTTTCAATTTATGAAAAAATATTCAGTTAACTCTAATATTTTTTACACTATAAAGCACTTAATTACAAAATTAAAAACAGCGCAGAAATCTAATTAAAATGGAAAAAAATATAAGAAACTAATTAAAAATTTGATAAAATTATAAGGACCAACAAAATAATTAAACCTATTACAAATAATTATGTGATTCTTGCTTATTTTATTCACTTAAAAATAATATATTATAATATTTTTAATCAATTTATGTATACCCAAAAAGTTATTTTAATATTTTTCATGACACTTATGTTATTGACTTAAATCATTATTAATTTTATTTTTATAGCAACTTCAAAATATAAGTTAGTTAAAAATATTGATATATTAATATTTCAGTATATTTGGATAGATATTATATCTAGATTAAATTTTAAAAATGCTAGAAATTTCAAAATGAGAAATATTTTAAAGTAAATAACTAAATTAGTTCATGAATTTACAAATTATGAATTCAAGCCTGCTACACATCTATATAACCATATAACCAAGTTGGCCCAAGTCCAAATTGATTTAGGCGCATTAAATAGAGAGTGAGAAACATGCGCCAGACACAAAAAAACGTCTATGAAAGAACGTTACATCTTCAACACGAAACCAATACACCAAAACACTCATTATCTTCGAATCTCTCTGAACATTACTCAAACTTCAATCACATTCTTTGCGGAAACCACTACTGCAAATAAATCGGAAGAAGATTTCGCAAGCAACAACCAGAAACAAACAAAAACAGCAACAAAGACTACAAAAGGTATGAGAAAACTAATGTTCATTTAAAATATTTCAATGTCACGTTTTGCCTAGTTTCATTTTAGTTTTACTGGTTTGATTTGCTTCGTTTAGTGGATTGAACTATTGTGAATGATTTTTACAGTATAACTAGGGCTTTAAGATATAGGTGCTTGTTCTTATTGGTGTATGGATAGTTTAACTAGAGCTCTGTTACTATGTTCAGTACTTCTTTTCCATTGAAGAACACTATTCTTGTTGATTGAAAATTGATAATGATTTATTAACCACATGAACATTTTTCGGTTCGGTGGCCTTTGTGATTTTGATTCTGTGCATGAAGGATTTTCGGTTCGGTGGGTTATGGCATATTAATTAACTTGATTAAGATATATATGCTTATGGTTGTTGATATATTGAATGAGTTTTATTTAGGACAATTGACATTAGAGACAATTCTTTCACTTTGATAAGCCATACTATTGTAAAATTGTCTCATTATATTTGATTAAGATATATGTGGTTGTTCTTATTTGTGTGAATAGTTATATACATTTTTCGATTCGGTACCCTTTGTGATTTTGGTTCTATGCATGAAAGATTTTCGGTTCGGTGGGTTGTGACATTTTAAATGACTTGTTTAACATACACATGCTTGTGGTTGTTGATGTATTGAATGAATTTTGTTTAGGACAATTCACATTAGAGACAACTCTTTTACTTTGATAAGCCATACTACTGTAATAGTATTCTTGTTGATTGAAATTTGATCATTATTTATTAACCACATGAACATTTTTCGGTTCGGTAGCCCTTATAATTTTGGTTCTGTGAGTGAATGATTTTTGGTTCGGTGGGTTGTGGCATTTTAATTGACTTGTTTAATATATACATGCTTGTGCTTGTTGATATATTGAATGAAATATTGACAAAAAAAATTTATTACAGCAAAACACAACAAGAAAATGGCAACAATGAAGGAAAAGGCACATTATAATGTAAGCAGATTAAATATATTTATCCACTTTCATTCGAATAATATCTATTTTGTATTATAAATATATCCTCACATTCTGTTTCAAAATTTGCAGAAAACTCACTATTACAGATGCCAAACAAAGGCAATAGCAACAGTGTACAGGGAAATGAGTCAAGAAAAGAAAGATATTGTGGAAGAAATGGAATTTGGTGCCCTGGCACATGTCCCAGAAATGAACATCTCTAATACACTGTTGAAAAAATTGCTTGATCGGTTTGATGAAGAGAGAGGATGCTTGAAAACTCTCCAGGGAAAAATATACATAACTCCTCGGAAAGTAGCAACTGCCCTGGGCATAACTAACGGAGGTAATACATTTTCCACTTACTGCTTATTTTCAGTTCATTGGTGTCCAGAAAATTAAACTGAACGTTTTTGTCTGATTTTTACTATTAAAATATTGTAGGAAATCTTTTTTCTAAAAAGGTTGATTACAACAAACTGAATCCAGCAGACAAGGAATGTGCTGGATATGAGTGTAGAAGGGGAGGAGAACTGGAAAAAATTCAAGAGGACTTTTGTTGTCTTCATACAAAAGTGCTTCATGCTCCCCACAACGGTAAGTGTGGCCTCCCCAATCCATAAATCACCGATCTTTCATGTGGACAACATTCAGGAATGGGATTGGGCAAAGTATGTGCTCAACTTCTTGATGAATGGAGTTGAAAACAAGAGAAAGGGGGAAGAAACAGTCTGTTGATGGCTGTGTTTTTGTATTAATGTTGATATACTTCCATGAAACCAAGTTTCCCCGCCTGTTTGCACCTAATGCTCCCCCTACACCATGGGTGGCCCATTGGACAAGGGAAATGATCATTGAACGGATTTCATCCGAAGCAACACAACCATTGGTAAATACTCTACTAAAATTTCCCGAAAAATTTGCTTTCAAATGCTTTTAAAATACTCTACTAACTAAATAAACTTATGTTTTAGGTTATAATTAATTTATTTTTTCTACTTGTAATTGTTAGTTTGTTGATTTGAAAGTTTCTGCATTAAGAAACATTTTTATTGATGATTAAATAGTTGTCATGTACTATTCAGCATATAAACATATTTCGGTTCGGTGGGCTTGTTTCATTTGGTTCACCGGATTGTTAATGTGTTTTCTTGATGATTAAATAATTGAGTCCTTGTTTTTGTTTTCGGGACTTCTATACAGAAAAGGAAAAAAGAAAGAAAAAACAAAAACAAGTAACTTGGATAAGAAAGAAAAAAAAAAGAAAATAAAAAAATTGTTGAGGCAGATTCTTCTTCGGAAGAGGAAAGACTTTCCGAATCTGAATCCGAAAGCCAGTAAGTTTAATTTTCATATTGATTTCATTTAACTTGTATTTGCTTAAATATGTTCTTATGCACTTGTTCTTATACTTGATCTTCGTCCTAGATTTTTTATTTAACTTCTATATTGATTTCATTTAACTAGGAAGTAGGATTAGAGAAGAGCTATACTTGATCTTCGTCCTAGATTTTGTGTGACGAATGAGATTTGATTCTCCTTACTTCAGGCTCAGTTGTAAAGGACTCAATACTTTAGGAGATCCAAAAGCTATGGTCTCTCTTGACCTAACCTAAATTATCGATTTCGCAACATATATTATATATTCTCTTCAAATTTAGAGAACAGGATATTATAATAGGTTAAGTTTACACTTGAAATAGGGGATTTCCAAATGAAACTGAAGTCGTCTTGTGAGCTTGATTGAGATAGAGTTCAGTAACAGTCAGAAAATGATACCTGGTTCTTATGAGCTTGATTGAAAGAGAGCGAAAAAGGACCAAAGTAGGTGGAGCGACGGCGGCAACAGAGAGAAGGAGCGACGGCGGCGCGGCAGCAGTGGAGCGATAGGGGGAGGCTTTGTTCAACTCGGCTGCGGGATCGCTAGAGAGGGAGAGAGTAATTGAGTAATTGTTGCTCCCTTTGACCCAAAAAAGAAAAAAAAAAAACTCCATCAAAACCAAGCATAGAAAAGACAGAGAAACAAGACAACACTTAGAACTTGAACATTGAATTTATTAAAACTTTACTATCAATGCCATTATATTGTTGTCAATGATGATGACGGTGGGTTCTAATTTGAGGCAGATTGCATAAAGGTTCTAATTAAACGATTCAATTGGATTAGCGTTTAAAATTCATTTGTAGAAAGGATAAAATTGTATTTCTGAACTTGGAGGCGGGAAGTGGGCGCGGGCTGGTGTTTTTAGCAAGAAAAATCGATGGTAGCATTGTCGATTTTAATTTGAAAAAAAGCAACGTCTTTCGCGTCTATTTTATACATTAAATCCGCACCATTTATTCGATTTCGCAAAGCAATCTAGACCGTTCAAATTTATCGATGGAAAGATTGTCGATATTTTAAATATAAAAATAGACGTCATGTCCGTTGATTTTAAAATAAAAGTATTTTCCGCACCTGACTCGTCGACAATATGACGATAGTTAAAAAAGATTTAATGCAGCATAAAAAAATCGACGATCAAACTGTCGATTTTATTATTTTATTTTTAAATTTTTTTTTAAATATCGACAGCAAGCCGTCGAAAATTATCGACGACAGAGATAGCCGTTGATTTTTTGCGTTGAAAAATACGCATTTTCTTGTAGTGATATATATATATATATATATATATATATATATATATATATATATATATATATATATGTATGGTGCATATAGAGATATGACCATTGAACTGACTCACTTTAAGAATTTCTAATGGTTATAATTACCACATATTTGTCAATAGGATATTCTGATCTCAAGATGAACATAGTAATAGAGTTTCCTTTGACATGTGACTATCATAGTAATTAACAATGTATTTATTATACTTCGATTTCGGACACCTAATACCCTAGGGTGCTAGTTGAATGGATATTGGGTATGATTTAAATACTTGTAGAATTAATGATTAGTCAATAAAGAATCCGTCAACTCCCGGTAAAGAGTTTGAGCTCTATAATTATAATGATTGAGATGAATAAAACCTTGACCAAGGGGATTGAATGAATGAAGAAATGAGTTTTTTAAATCATTCACAGTTCATTATAATAATGATAACATGTTAGAATTTGACAATTAAACCATACTCTATCTAAAGATTAACCAAGAGTTAAAAAGATGGAAGAAACTATACTTTGTTCTTATCAGGTTCTTAGTAAAAATATATATTACTTCATACTATCGGGTCATTCAGGAGTGTTGCTAGACGCCGACCTTGATTAGTAAATTTAGTATGACTAATTTACTACCCGCTTAGTATTGAACCTATAGAGTCACACACTAACGAGTGTTCTAATCTTTGCTATAGAATTATTTAATTATTATTTTGATTTAATCAAATAAATAATTATATTAATTCAAATAGAATATTATTATATTCTTTGCTAGCACCAAGAATATAATAATAATAATATGATAATTGAGAATAGTAAATGAGATTTGAGAAAAATTGGTTATTTTATTTATAATTTTAAATTCTAAATTTGGATGAGATTCTAACTAATTCTGTTTCAAATTGAGTTATGATATGATTCATAAATTTGAAAGATTCAAGTTTAAAATAATAAGATATGATTTAATTTGAATTGAGATTCAAATTTAAAATCAGTAACAAATCTCATACTATATATATGTATGCCAAGAGTAGAGGATCGGGATGAGAATAACACACAAGTATTTTATTCTTTTACCTCTAGACACATAAACGTATGTGAGTCTAATTCTTGGAGAAGAATTTTATGGTGTGCAAAGAGTTGCAAAGAGGCTTCTCAATTTAGATCAGATGTCCATTGGTCAAGGAATTAACAGCAAAGGTTGGTTTTGGTATGATACGCATAGCGTCTTCATACTATCGAAAGAGAAAGTGATTTTTACTAGCTTACATAGGTATTTAGATCTTATCTATATTATTTGAATAAAGTTTAAGCACAAAATAGATCTTTAGGATTACTTTCTTTTCTTCCATTGTGTGTTATGAACACATGGTAATCCTTCAGTGGCTTGCTTAGAGATCAAGATGGCAACTGCATTGTTGGATTCGTCAGTCATATTAGTTTCGCCGCCAGCGTCGCAGTGGAACTAGTAGCTATTTGCCATAGTTTGTGGTTAGCGTGGCAGTTTGGGTACAGAAAGGTGGAATGTGAAAGTGATTGCATGGTGTCTCTAGAGATTATTCATGTTATTACCGAAGACTTTCCAAAAGAGCAATGCTAGGGGGCCAGAATATTTGTGATTGATAGCCATCAACTAGCCATCAATGATGATTTGATGGTGTAAGATTGGTGTGAGATTTCATCCAATGGCTCACCTTTCTCTGTTGGTTACATGCTGGCCAAAATGCAATAAAATTGCTGGTCCCCTAGACTTTTCCATTTCCAAAATTCGCAAACATTGTGGAAGAAATTCATCAATTCATGCTTTTTGAGTGGGATGTCACTATCTACCATGTCATGAGAGAAGCAAATTTGTGTGCTAATTTTTTTGACAAAGATCGGTTCTTCTTCGAATTCTGCATTTTTTTTATTAATAGGCCTCGGCTAAAACTCGCTTCCCTTCTTCTTGCTGATTCCAAGAGTGTTCTTTATTCTAGAATTTAGTTGTACGAGGTTATAAAAGTTGTTGAACACTTTTTTTTTTGCCTTAAATTATTCATGGTTGATATATTCCTTTTTTTTTTCATTGGAGTATTTTTTCCAAACTCCAGGGGTTAGTTCCATAAGATTTTTTAAGGAGGCATAATCTGCATAGGCTGAATATCTATATAATCTATACCAATCTTGGTAGAACAATATACTATTCAGATGTATCATATTCAATTTAAATGAAATTACAAAATTTCTAGAGAAAATATTAAATTCTATATTTACTATTGATAATAGTCAATTGTGTTCATCAGTGTTAATGTAATATTTATCAATATATTGATCAAACCATAGACATATAAATATATAGATCATATATTAATTTTAAACAAGGCATATCTAGATCTTCCAATTCAGTTTATTTTGTGGCAGTTATCTTTAATTTGACTCTTGGAACCTTCTTTGATATCAACAAGCTCATTTTGACCATGGCTTGTTGGAAATCCAAGAAGAACAAGGCTTAGTTCGGTGCATAAGAGTTGACAAAGTTCCTAATTCTTGTACTAGTAAACAACGTTTGATCAGAAGTGAACTCCGTCGCTAGAGACCAAAGCATCGAAATACAAGTTGTCGAATTCCTTGTTTCGTCAAAGGGCTGCACAGCATTGTCACCACACTGCATGTTCTGGATAGTGTTTTTACAAATTCTTAGTTCAAATTTGGATCCACTCTTATTAGCCTTTTTTTTTTGAAATACCTAGCTACTCCTATTGTGTGAGCTCGTGAAGATTCAAAATCATACGACATTATCAATAATATTTTTTGGTTGCACAATCTCTACCAATTATGCAATTTGAAAAGAATCCTGCTAGGGAGCCAATGGAGTATCTATACAATGTGTACAATGTGCTGTTTATTTGACCTACTTTAAATTAAAATTGAAAATGTACCCACTTTTTACCCCAGTGTAACAAAACCCTTCAGTTTCACTTTAATTCTAACATTCTAATCCTTATTTCAAATTTTATCCAATCCCTTCTTTGTGAACGACGACATACCTCTCACCCTCTTCCTCGCGAGCTCCGATAACCATCCCACCGCAGCGCCGCTGACTGACACCGCATCTCCCTCATCATCTTTCGGCCTTTGATACCAGACATAAAAAATAACCATATATTTTTTCCATGAAAGTAACCATCCAATTCCATATGAAATTGACCATCCAGTTTATTATATCTATAAACAGGAATTTTTTTTCCAATATAAAATGCTTGTTGAGCTAATTCCCTAGTTGGAGTATTGAAATTTTATTCATGAGACTTGATGAATATTAACATGTGATTGCTCATTCATTTTCTGAACTTATCTAAATGTATTGGTAGAATATCTTTTAATCATGATATACTTACCAGGCGGCAAAAATAACCATCTATTTTGTCTATGAAAGTAACCATCCGAATCCATATTAAACTGAAAGACAGTATATTTAACATGTGATTACTTAAATAACCATCCCGTATGAATAGAAATAATCATCTGCTAACATAGTGAAATGAACATCTGGATTATTCGTCATTGACTACAACGTATAACACTTTTGGGTTAAACTTCTCCTTAATCACATATTCATGATACTAACGGCATGTGTTTTATAATTAAAAAAGTTTACACTTTGTGATAAATTTACATTATGGAATATGACATAATTAAGTAGGATTTAGCAATGTAATAGTATGTCTATTTATAACTTAATCACTTATATCTAATTGCAACAACTCCAAGCATACTTGAATTCAGTGAATGATAAACTAAATCCAACTCAACAATATGATCACGTTGCGTCTCATCAGTTTTTAGCTCAGTCACTTGCACAACCTGCAATCGAACACAAATAAAAAAAGCCAACCAAAGGAATTAAGTGATATATAGTACTATGATCCCACAAATACACAAGAATAACTATGATTAATAACCTAAAATAGAAACATCACTTATTATTGGAAACACATTGTAAAATCACAAAAAGAAGATATACACACATAAGTGAGAGTGATGATGCATGTGATCATTTATGTTCAAAACCAACATGAATAAACCATTTCATTCAAATCACTCAATAAAACATGGTATGCACTTTTTAAAAATATACCAAACAATTGATAACATCTAAATTTTTAACCAAATTGGTGTTTTGATAAAAAAAATCACAAACAAGCGCATAACAAAATTCAAGCTCAAACATCACTAGAAATCACATAAAAATGCACAATTGTAAATTATAATGCCTCATGAGAATAGATTTTAAGTCAAATGCTGGCCATACATAAGAATTAAACAAAAATATTTCATTTAGATATTTCATCGAGCATATGGTGTGCATCATGTATAAATAGAGCATTCAGTTCAATGGAAGCAGCAATCAACCCATAAAATTCAGCCAGCAAACACATTCAATCTAGCAACATATATTAACTAGTCCTAAGCCTAATCTATATGCACAAACAAGAATTAAAAGCAACGAAATAAATAAAATAGAAAGAACCGGGGACAAGGAAAGGGATGGAACATGCGTTGATGAAGGAGAGAAAGAAGAACAGGGGCAGTGATGGTGTCGCAGCGGCACAGAACTTAGCCACTGCTGGATTGCACCGGGGTGTTGCTCGCCGGAGCTGGCAGGTGCCAATAGGGGGCGTGGGGCAGCGAACACGGCAGGGAAAAATGGGAAAAGAGAAAAGAAAGAGAAGAGAAAGAGGGTGGGCGACGGTGGTCACTGGTGGTGGTTGCGGACGGTTTGATGGAGTTGGTTGGCTGGGGGTGATGGTTGGTCTGATCTGGGTTGAGAAAACGAAGAAGAGAGATAAGGGTTGGGTAGAGAAGAAGCGATGGCGCGACAGCGTGACGGCATGTTGCTGCCCTTCGCGTCCCCTCCTGTGTCAATGGCGGTGGCTGTGGCGGTCGGGTTGTTATGAGTAAGGCGGCACAACGTTGAGGGTTTGACAGAGAGGGATTAGGGTGCGAGGGAGAGGAATTGGGTACTAAATAGGGAGAATAGATTCGGACGGCAGGCGGTGATCGTGGATGCGCTGCACCGGCAAGATTTTCGGAAAAATGGAGAGAATGGAGGTAATGGCGTATTTAGAGAGGGGGTTCTTGTTTTGTTTCTATAAATGACGGTAATCCTAATTTGTTTCAAATTTCAAATTAAAAACAATTTAAAATTAATTAATTGCCCATAATATATTTTAACTTTCAATTTAACCCCATTGTATGCATTGTACAATATCTCTATTAGCTCCTCATACTTAATAAAAACTTAACAAAAATTATAGTTTTTATAAAAACAGTCTCTTAAAAATCGGTTTTTATAGTTCAGTTTGATTTAAACAGAATAAAATTAGTTTTGTTTAAACTCCAAAAATAGTTTTTAGCTTTTACATACTCTCTTCTCCTCTTCTCTCTCTTCTTCATTCACTCACTCACTCACTCACTCTCTCTCTCTCTCTCTCTCTCTCACTCTCTCTCTCTCTTCCCTTCCTTCCCCCCTCTCTCTCTCTTTTCCCTTCCTTCCCCCTATCTCTCTCTCCTTCTCCCTTTTCTCCCACTCTTTTTCTCTCATTCTCTCTCTGTCCCCTTACCCTTTTTTTCCCTTTCCTCCCTCTCTCTTTTGTTCCCCTCTCTCTCTCTCTCACACCTCTCTCCTTCTCTATCTTTCCCTCCTATATCTCTTTCTCTCTCTCCTTTTTCTCTTTCTTCTCCTTTTTCCACTCTCTCCTTCTCTCTTTCTCCCTGTCTCTCTCTTTTTCTCCTTTTTTTTTCTTTCCCTCTCTCTCCCTCCTTCATTTTTCTTTCTCTCTTTTTCTCTCCTTCCTCTCTTCCCTCCCCTCTCTCCCCCTTCTCTCTCTCTCTCTCTCCCTCTTTTCTCTCTTTCTCCCTCTTTTTCTTATTTCTCTCTTCTCTCTCTCTTTTTTTCTCACTCTTTTTCTCTCTCTTTTCTCTAAAAAGATAGAGAGAGAAAGAGAATGAAAAAAGAGAGAGAGAGAGAGAGAAAGAGGTGGAGGAGAGAGAAAAGAGGAGAAGAGAAAAGAAAGAAGAGAGAGAAAAGGGCAGAGAAAAAACAGAGGAGAAGAGTAAGGGTAGAGAAAGAGAGGAAGAGAGAGAGAAAAAGAGAGAGAGAGAGAGAAAGAGGAAAAAGGGAGAAAGAGGGGGAAAAGAGGAGAGACAGAGAGAGAGAGAGAGAGTGTGTGTGTGTGTGTGTGTGAAGGGAAAAAGAGGAGAAAAAGGGAAAAAGAGAGAGAGAGAAGGGGGAGAGAGAGAGTGTGTGTGTGTGTGTGTGTGAAAGGAGAGAAGGGAGAAAGAGGGGAAAAAGGGAAAAAGAGAGAGAGAGAGAAAGAAAGGAGAGAGAGAGCGAGCGAGAGAGAGAGAGAGAGAGTGTGTGTGTGTGTGTGTGTGTGAAAGGAGAGAAGAGAGAAAGAGGGGGAAAAGGAGAAAAGAGAGAGAGAGAGAGAGAGAGAGAGAGAGAGAGAGAGTGTGTGTGTGTGTGTGTGTGAAAGGAGAGAAGGGAGAAAAAGGGAAAAAGAGAGAGAGAGAGAGAGTGTGTGTGTGTGAGGGAGAGAAGGTTGAGAGAGAGAAAGGAAGAGAGGTGTGTGTGTGTGTATGTGTGTGAGGGAGAGAAGGGAGAGAGAGAGAGAAAGGAAGAGAGAGGGAGATAGAGATAGAGAGAGAGGAAGGAGAGAAAGAGGAAAAGAAGAGAGAGAGGATATAAAAATTAGTTTTAGCCTATAAACCAGTTTAAACTGGTTTTTTTAATTAAAACTGATTTTATTTTTTTGCGCTAGTTTAAACTAGTGCATTGTATTATAAATCGGTTTAAAATCAGTTTCTTATTTGACAAAGTAGTTTGGTTCAATTTCTAAACCATTTGAAATGATTTAGTGAAGTTTTAATTTAGTTTATGAAAAAACTGAACCATGAACACTCCTATATCTAAGAGAGTGTATGTGTGCACGATAACCATATCATTCAATTTTGGCCTATAAATGCAAATGAGCTTTTTTTTTCTCTTCATCTAAGGTGTAAGATAATTTCACTTTCTCTATCTGCTTCTCCGGTCCAACTATAAATATATGTTCATGTTTGAAAAGCTATGGATTTTAATTATTCGATAGTATATTGTTAGCTACACTATATATATATATATATATATATATATATATATATATATATATATATATATATATATATATATATATATATATATATATATATATGTAGATAAAAAGTCTTAATAAAAAAAAGTCCTGTGCACAAACATTTTGTGTTAATATAGATCTAGAAAAGAGCTACACCCAAAGGGTGCAATGTATTAAGGCTAACCTGATAACTAAATGGGTGGCTATTCCACGACTTTAAACTATGACTTTGGAGACAACTCATCGTTGATTTAAGACTCCCCTTATTGAAAAGGTCTCAGTAAAGTTGGCAAAAATAAAGTGAAAGTTTGTAATTATTACTCATCAACAAACATGTATAGATGTAGATAGAACTATAGAAATACTGCAGGAACATATATGTATATTAATTACCAGAGAGAACCACCTTCTCTTGTGCTGAAAAGCCATGTTGCCCAAACATCTTGATGAAATCAGAAGCATTAATTTGGGAGATGTGACGGAAAATAAATATCGGTTTAAAATTTTTACAAAATAATTACATTGTAAGTATATTCCAAATTAACAACTAACTCTCAATCAAAGTTTAGTTTTGTTTGTCGCTAAGTCAAACCAATAAAAATACCAAGAGTATTAGATTTTGGATCGTCTCTCAAAAGGAATTGCAGTGAGGTATGCGTATCATCGGTTATGAGAATAAGAGATTTAAAAAATAAAGACAAAAAAAATAAATTGCAAGAAAGTAAAACTAGCAACTAACGGAATTATAAATGCTAAAGGGCACTCCTAGTTAGGATTGGGAGTCAAGGCTTCCTAACAAAGTTATTGACCACAAAAATAGCGATTATCTAGAGTAATTCTACTTTGTCATCTCCTACATTGGGAGAAAGTCAAATAGGCATAGTTGATCTCAATCCATAGGTCTACTCGTCAATGGAAACAAGACAACTAACAACCTTAAATCACCAATCAACATTAGATATCAACGACTCTCGTGTCACTAACCACGACATGGTAGTTACAAGAGTAAACCCAATTAGTCAACCTCTAAATGGTGAGATAAGTCAATCGGATTTACTCAATCTCAATCCATAGGTCTTACTCATTAATGGAAACAAGATTAATTAAAATATCTAAATTATCAATAAATTTGGATAGTAGCAATTTAAGGTCATCTAAATCCGCAATTCCAAGCTAAGAATGCAAAAAATATACTCTAAAGCGCTACACCAAATATTTTATCAAATACTTGAAAAGCATAAAAAGAAAATATGGTAAATTGCAACAACTATAAAATCTATAACTATCAAATTCAATATGGCAATAATAACAACTCAATTAAGCATGAATAAAACATAAAATATCAAATTGCATTAAAGAAAATGAAATTCAACAAAAGTTCATAAACTAAAATTGACAAAATAGAGAAATTAATAACAGGGACAAAACAAATTAAAGTCGATGAACAAGAAATTATAAATGAAACTAGACTAAAATAAGAATTAAAACCTAAATTAAGGAAGAAACTAAACCTAAAACTCTAAATTCTTCTCTCTCTAGAAATCTAACCTAAAACATGCAAAAAGCTTATACTATTGCTCCCCCCTTTTCTTTCTTGAGTCTTGCATCAAATATTTTAGAAATGAGTTGGATTGGGCTCAAGAAAGCCCTGAAATAATCGCGAGTCACGTGTTTACTTAAGTAAATCACGTGCCACTACTCATGCGTACACATCTGCCATGCGTACGCGCAAATTGAGATTCATGTGTACGCATCTACCATGCGTATGCGCAACTTGGAATTAATGCGTACGCACAACCATGCCTTTTCTTCGTGAATTCTTCACTTTTGCATGATTTTTCTTTACTTTTTTAATCCATTCTTATCCTATTGAACCTGAGATCACTCAACAAATACATTAAGGTATCGAATGAAATAAAAGTGAATTAAATTTAGTAATTTAAGAGGCTAAAAAGCATGTTTTTAACCATTAAACATAATTAGGAGAAATTTACCAAACTATGTTATTTTAATGAATAAATACAAAATAAGTTGATAAATTTCACTCTTTTTAATCCAAAATTCATCATAAAATATGAATTTATCAAACTCTCCACACTTAAACAATAGCATGTCTTCATGCTAAACTTCAAGAAAAATAAGATAAAGGTGTATTCACATGTATTGAAAGCAAACTGTCTAAATATATTTTATCTATGTCTATCTATCTACCAAATCTATATATATATATATATCTACTTTGTTAAAATAAACCAATTATCAAGAGAACATATATGCATAGAGGGACGAAGGCAATAGCAACAATTCAAATTCACAATTAATTTGAGTCCTTGAAAAAAATTTACAAACTTGCAAGATAAGAGATAATAACAGGTGGAATCATAGAATTGAGCAATCGAATCCCTCACCGGATGTGTATATTCTCTAATCGCTTAAGTGTATAAGGTTGATTTGTTCAATTCTCTTCTAATCTTACTTTTTAAGACTTGTTTTTATTTAACAATCAACAATTATTTAATGTATACATACAAATATCATTGAGAATATTTTCAAAAATTGTAAGTAAAACTTATTATAAATTTAATTTTAAGTTGGACAATATATATATGGTTTTTATTTGTTAGAATATAATTAGGACTCAAGTGACAACTTGAGTTTGAAACATATTTAAAATAACGAAATAAAGAGAAAAAAGAAAAAAAAAACATAAACTCTCTAAAACGGGTGCAGACGGAACTGTCGGAAGGAAGCGCAGACGGAACTGCCGCTAGTCTGAAGGAAGCGCAGACGGAACTGCCGTTTGTCTGAAGGAAGCGCAGATGAAACTGCCGCTTGTCTGAAGGAAGCACAGACGGAACTGCTGCTTGTCTGAAGGAAGTGCAGACGGAACTGCCGGAAAGAAACGCAAACGGAACTGCCACAAGGAAACACAGACGAAACTGCCACGAAAAAATGCAGACGGAACTGCCACGAGAGAATACAAACGAAACTGCCACGAGAGAACAACCACGAGAGAACGCAGATAGAACTGCTACGAGAGAACGCAAACGGAACTGCCATGAGATAACGCAGTCGGAATTGCCGAAAGAGAGCAAAAACTATATAATTTCTTTATGAGAATAGAAAAACAGCAAATGACATTGGTGTTTGATCATTCGACTCGAAAAGACACAAGATGGAGAGAATAGGCTAGTCGGTGAGGTGAAAAAGCATCAAAGTAATGACAAAAGGTAAAGAAAAATAGTATAAAAAAAATGCAAAAACTACGGTGATTTCACCGCAAGAAAAACAACCTATCATCTTCAAGGAGGATACCATGGCTCTGATAACATGTTAGAAATAAGAGACTAAACTGGAGAAAGAATTTGTATATTATTGAGTATATTCAAGTTGTATATTCAAGTTGTATGGAATGATACAATATAGAAGAGTATTTATAGGTACTAAGAGAATCGTAATAATAAAGATGTAATATTCTATAATAAATATTCAAGATATACTAAATAATTATAATTGATCCTAATTATATTCTAACATTATTATTGAGATTTAAGGAAAGAGGACATGAATTTACCATAGAAGGGTACAGTTCAGTTGGGGAGTAACGTAACTAAAATTCCATGTTCATTTCAGATCGAGACAAATTAACCTGATGGCACCACACTATATGTGTATCAATTTCTACTTTTGAATATGTTCTTTTATTTATAAACCAAGATTAAGAGCCACTGAAATGAGAATCAGGATAAAGAAAAATCAATTACTTGTATAGCGAGCTATCCATTCATTATATAAAAGATCTCTATATGTAATGAACTGAATAATTGCAACCTTTTTACTGGAAAAAATACAGAAAAATGACATTTTTCTTTTCGAAATATTTAAATGACACTATCATTTTTTTGTAACATTAAAATAACATAAATTTTGGTTTTTATTTAACTAACATGTCCACCATAAATTATCAAAAATATATATAAATTAGTGACGATTATTTAATTAATTAATAATAATAATAATAATATAAAATATATTTATTATTATTGTAATAAATTTTATTTATCTTTAATATTTCATCACAATATAAAATATGTTAACTTGTTATAAAATATTTAATTTAAATATTTTATATATTTCATGATTAATGATAAATTAAAAATAAATAAAATTTATTATATTAATAATAAATAAAATTTGTTAAATTATGTATCAAATTAAATATTTTATATTATGGAATAAAATATCAAAACTAAATAAAATTTATTACAATAGTAATAAATATATTATTGTTGTTGTTGTAAGATGTATACTATTTAAAAAGTGTATATATGAGAAAAAAAAAAGTATCATTTAAGAAGAAAGTGTTATTTCTCCAAAAAAATATCCCCAGATATTTTTGAACTTCTCATCAAAGATGGCATCATTCCATTAATATGCAATGTATAAAGGGAAGTGATTTCCAAGTGTATGATATTTGATAAACGATTAAACAGCATATGTCTGGTCGTACGTTGTCCAATTATACTCTTCACATGCTATGTGTTCCATTATTCACCATTATTATTGTAAGCACAAAGTTATATTGAAAAATGTTTTGAGAAGAAACTTTTAGAAAGTATTGGACAAATAAATATTTTTTGTAAAATAATATATTATCTTTTAAAATTAACATAAAATTTTTGCAAAACAAAATGAACATTATAATGGAAAACAATTTAAATTTCTATATAAATAAAACAGAACATGGAAAAAAAGAAAAAAAGAAGAAGGAGGAAGGAAAAAAAAAAGTGCAAGCAACATAAGTGAAGGAAGAATTAGAAAAATGTAAAACATGGAAATAAAAAAGAAAGAAAAAGAAGTGGAGAAAAAAAAAACGGGGAAAGAAAGATTTGATTATATAAACTTAGATTGAAAAAATGACTTGTTGTAGTACTAGTATATAAACTTAGAGTTCAATAAAGGTAAAAATTCATGTCCAGTTGATTTTATGTGAAATTATTAATTGAAAATAGTTAGATAATAATTTAATCAAATATATTAAATTATCTAATAATTTTTAACTAATAACTTAAGACGAAGACAACTGGATGTGATCCGACTTAAAAATTTGGATATTATCTCAAAAACAAAGATAAAGTAGTTAAACTGCTCTAATCATGGTAAAATGGTTAACCAAACTTATCTAAAGTTTATTCTACCAGTTAGGGAGAAAAAAAAGGAACAAAAATCTACTAGCTACCAGAGATGCTGACCACTTTTCCCTCTCATTATTCTCTATATAAGGGACTTGAGGCTTCACATTTTTGAAAGCAAGAAAGCCACATAAAAGGCACGCACGCACCTTAATTAGTTTAGTTATAGATAGAATCTACTGTAATCACTAATCAATATGGCATCTGCAGCGAAACTGAAGAAAGCTGGTTTGGATGGGTTTGATCTGATAGAGAAGCACTTTGGTCGATTCAGAATTATGCCTCATCAACAACTTGTCACACCGGAAGTGCCTCTTGTTGTTAATAACTACGATGCAGCTTTTCGATTTGGTGGAGTCAACATTGATGCTCCTACCAATAACAATAATAATCCACCACCACTTCGTAACTGGGGCGCTAGATCACTTGTTTAAGTTATGCATATATATTTTGAGCTAATATATATCTTATACCCTGTTTTCTTTTGAAAATTTCTATGTCAGGACTAGTAATACAAGCATTGATTCTTGAATCTTGAAGGAGTATGATCCCAGTGAATGAAAGCACCATTGTAGTATGTAGTACCCTTTAAATTAACAATTTATTAGATCATATTAGGTACATGCTAAAATCAATTATCAAAATCAGCCATTAGTATAAAATATATATTAAAAATGAGTTAAATTATATATGTATTTATGTACAAATATATATAGGCCGATTTTGGTATACATATAATATTTTTGTTAAACTAAATATAGATTACACAAAGATAGTTTGATTGGTAATTTTAACAAACAGTTGGCGTGCTTAGTTAAAAATACAGAAACATAAAAGTGAACGGAGAATGAGTATAAAATAAATTGAAATATGAGATGCCATCTCCATGCAACAACTTTTTACGTGAAAATATTGTATATAATTTTGATGCACTGACAATGTAAAGCGTTTTATACAGTCGTACAATAATATCAATTCTTTTGGATGCCATTCATGCGCGATCAATATAAAAATTAGTTATTTTTTTACTGATGTAACGTTACGTAATTGAATGCACGTGTAAAATTACTTTATACTAACAGTACATTAAAATTAAATTCATACTAATATTAGGTTTATTTTTTGGGTATAGAATTTAGACAAAAAATCAAAATACAAGGCAATAATATAACAATACACAAACAGATTATACACGTCAAACATGTTTGTTAGAGTCCTTTTATTTTTACCTAAACAAGTGCTCTAAGTAAAAGATAAACCTGTATAATAATTATATAATAGACCGTATATAATGAGCACAAATTATTTTGAGTAAAGGACGAATTCGTTCCTGATCTTTTTTTTTAGACATTTTCGTCTCTGAAAATTGGAAAATACTTTAATGTCCCTAACCCTCCGAAGAAGTGGACATATTTACCTTTCTGTTAGAGTCGCTCCGTTTGGCCTGACGAAAAACGGTGACGTGACTCTTGTGGCGTTGACCTGACCGTTACGGGCTGCTACGTGGGATGGACTTTTGAAAAGAGGACGAATTAGTCCCAGGAACCAAAACATCGCCGTTTCTCCCCACCTCCAATCTATGAAATCTTTGAGCCCTAATCCTTCAACAAAATATGCGTCATTTACGATATCATCTGTTCATGAACCAAATTTAGAATATTTTCATGAATGGCTCTCTTCCTTTTCATCATATCAACCCATTGACGGAAACGACCCTGCAATTATGCGTCATTTATGATGTCAAGGTAATATGGTAAGACAACTAGCTAATGATGAAAGCCAGAAAATCACAAAGATATTATTCCTAGTGGCTTGCTAGGGGCAGGCATTGTAAACTCATACATGATATATCATGGAACATGAATGATCATTAACATGGATATCAATATGTGTGAGATGACACTAACAACCATATGAAACAACACACCAAAAATTAAGTTAATGGAAACACAAACTACCTGTACATGCTTTGATTTAGCTGCTTCCCCTTCAGCTTCCAATACATTCTTGAACATCGGATGCAGATTCTCACGTGGCAAATCCTTTACTCTTCGAATAGACTCCTTAGATGGTAAGCGTTTTGTCTTCATATATAAACGGAATGCATTGATACATGTTCTCTGCAATGACTCCAATTCTGCATTAGTATCAATAATTTCCCTAACTCTATCTGAAACAAGGTCAAGGACTGTTTGAGGGAATCGGCCATAAACAGTTTCTCCATTTACCATTGCCTGTTCAATTTTCGACATTACTCCAGTCATATTCTGCAAGACCTCTTCTTCGGTGGGAGCAGCTTTTATTGGCTTCGACAGAAACAAATGAAGATCCAATAGGTA
This sequence comes from Arachis ipaensis, assembly GCF_059453495.1. Classification (NCBI taxonomy): domain Eukaryota; kingdom Viridiplantae; phylum Streptophyta; class Magnoliopsida; order Fabales; family Fabaceae; genus Arachis; species Arachis ipaensis. The sequence goes on along the minus strand of NC_142439.1, from coordinate 17,817,552 downwards.
AGCCATATCTTCCGATGTCACGAAGGAATAAGCAATGCTAGTACGGCCAGCCTTTGCAGCCCTTCCAACACGATGAACGAATATCTTAGGCTTTGGAGGGAAGTCCCAATTGATAACATTATCAAGCAACGGAATATCAATGCCAAGAGCTGCAACATCCGTCACAATCAATAGCATCGTTTTTCTCGACCTAAACCTTGCGTAGGATGGGTTTGATGGATTAAGACTCAAGGATTTCATACATTAGGGGTGGAAAAAAACGGCAACGTCTTGGTTCCTAAGACTAATATGTCGTCTATTCAAAAGCTAATCTCAAGTGGCAGCCTGTAATGGTCAGGTCAACAGGTTGGAAGCCACGTTACCATTTTCCATCAGGCTCTACCTATAGCGGAATATTTCAGAAATGTTAATGAACAAAACGTGCTTTTATTTATCGACAATATCTTCCAATTCGTCTAAGCGGGATCCGAAGTGTCAGTCTTATTGGGTCGAATACCTTCCGCTATAGGTTATCAACCGACCCTTAGTATTGAAATGGGTCCCACTCCAATTGTTATTTTTCTTTCTGTTGCTCGAAAAGTTTAATTTACAAAAAAGTCCAATATATAAAAAAATTGCCTAGATTTCTTTAGTTATTATTTTTTCAGAGATTTTTTATTTTAATAAATAAATTAATTATAATAATTACTGAAATAAATAATTTTAAAAAATATTTACTGAAATAAATATTTTTTTATCTCATTTACATTGTAAACAAGATAATTTTGCACATATCTGGTTTACAGTGTAAACGAGATAGGTGTAATTTTTTAATTTTCGTATATCTCGTTTACAGTGTAAATGAGATATATGTATTTATAAATATAAAAATATATTGTCTGAAAATAATAAAAAATATTAATAATAAAAAATATTAATAAATTTGAAAAATAAAAAACGATGTTCAAGTTCCATCATGAGAATAAATACGGTAACTATGTCCACTCTTAAAAATTGAAAGACGGGAAGATAATGAATAAATAAAATAAAAAAAGAATAAGTAGATAACCGTTTTAATTATGTGTTAGAGAGATAAATAAAACAGAAGAAGAGTGTTTGCCAATTGTTAGGAGAAGTTGATAGAGATAAATAAAATAGAGGAAGAGTAGGAGAAATTGTGTGCCAATCGCTAGGAGAGACTTGCCAATTGTTTTTTTTTTTTACCAAAGATATGAGACTCGAACCCGCAACCTCTTAATTGAGTATGGGAAGACTATGCCATTTGAGTTATTACTCATTGGTTCAAAATTTGGAAAGACAAGAAACTCGAACCCGCAACCTCTTAATTGAGTATGGGGAGTCTATGCCATTTGAGCTATTACTCATTGGCAAAATTTTGGAAAGATAGGAGACTCAAACCCGTAACCTCTTAATTGAGTATGGGGAGTCTATACCATTTGAACTATTACTTGTTAGGAGATATTGATGGAAATAAATAAATGAGGGATAACCTTTTAATTCTCTTCTTATTTATTTCTGTTTTATTTATGATGCATCAGCCTCGTGTTTCCATTTTTTTGGTTTCCTTCATGCCTCTATATTTTCTTCTTTTTTTTTTTTTTTAATAAATTGTCATGCTTCCATCTTTTATTAGGATAGAATAAAGGTAAATCAGCTATCAGACGAAGTCCAATAAATGAACAAAAACCTATCCAAATTGGGCCTTGCAGAAGATCAACAAGAAATGGTTGTATCCAGCCATAATAAAAACAATTTAAAAGTGTCCAAACTTCTGTCAAAAAATAAGTGTCCAAACTTAGAAAGAAAAAAACATAGAGGGCTTAATGGCTTATGCCCCTCTTCAATACAAAAAAAAAAAAAACGAAAAATGGTATTTTTTTCATAAGAAAACATATTTCTTCTACACTTCGTTAAGTAACTAAGACTTATTCTGACCAAAAAAAAAAAAAAAGAAGGAGAAAGTAACCAAGACTTGCTATTTAATAAGAAAATTCCAAATAGATTATTCTAATGGTCTAATACTAAAACTTCAACTCCCAAATTTTATATTCTAAATTTTTAATCCTAAATTCTAGATCTTATGAATAAATTCTAAATTTCAGCCCTTAAATTCTTAATCTAAAATCCTTATTCTTAAATTCAAAATCTACCATTTTAAATACGTATTCTTATATTAAAAAATATATATTAAAAACTTAATACTTTTTATAAATATTAATTAATATTTTAAATCAATATCTTATTTTTATAAATTTAATATTTAAAATTTAAAATTAATTAAATATTAACTAAAAATAATAAATTTTATTAATCATATATAAACCCTGCTCATCTTACATTGGCAGTCTTTAACAATTACTCAAACGATTAGAAGTTCTGCATGATCCATTCCACAAGTCAATTCACTTCACAAACTTGTCCCACACTCATTCATTTTTTTTTAATTTTCATAAATATTCCTCTTTCAAGATCTCACTGTTGAAAATGATTACTTTCCACGTTATTTGGCTTCCGCTTGTAGCAGAAGGTTCAAATTTAAAATAAAATAAGAATTAAACTAATTAAATTATAATTAATTCGAATTAATTTGGTTTTATATTTATTTTTATGTACTCGAACTAAACTAAACCAGTTAAAAATGAATTGATTTAGTTCGAGTGATTGGATATCCGATAAAATAAAAATTTTAAAAATAATTAAAAAATGAAATATTTTTTTAAAAAAAATCACGTAAATATAATAAATATGTAATATCAATTAACAAATCAATAATATTCTAACAATAACAAAATATTCATAAATCCACGATGATAATAATTAAGTTAATTAGTGTAAAAGTTATATATATATATATATATATAGTTCGAGTTTCATTCTTCTAAAATCAATATTCGAATCAATTAAATCGAATATCATCAGGTCGGATCTAAATATATCCGATTATCCATGAATTATTCTAGAACCAATTTAATCGATTAAGTTCGAATTCAAAAGAATAATGGGGTTATTTGAATTTGTAAACACCCCTCCACTACTCTGTTTCCTGATATACTGAATCTTTAAATGTTAATGCTTATTAATTTATAAAAAGTGCAAAAAGAAAAAGGATAACGTGAAATAAAAAAGCAGTAAAAAGAACAACGAATTCGATTCAAGATGAGTTGAATAAAATCTTATGGCGACCACAACATTACAATATAGTTGCATTTTGAATCTCATGTCTCTATTATTATCTTGGCAACTTTTTATCCATAGGTGAGTTTCAGATTAGAATATTTTCAAATTCCATGTCTGATAGTGATGCAAGTTCTATTTTATAATTTTGAATTTATTCCACATTTATTAATTAACTACTACTAAGAAACCAATGAAATATTTTTACAACTCAAATAATGAAGACTATTGTGATAAATGTTCGTAAACCCTCGACTCCGTCCTATCAACTTTCATATTAGCTAGTCAGTTATAAAAAATATTTTTTCAAATTGTAGAAAAAAATAACAAATTTATTCCTCATCATGAAAGACCAAATTGTTGTGAAAAACACACACGAAATACTAATTAAGAATAACGTTAAGCTTGAATGGATATTCCAAGATATTCTTGGACTGTAGAGATGAACAATTTTACTGTGTCTCTAAGTTCTAAATCTAAATAGTTTTTCAAACATTTGCGCATAAAAACAGTTGCAATAATCTATTATATACTTTTCTCGCTTTTGCTTTGTTTCCATTCTTGAATCCACATGAAACTCTTTCTTGTCTTTTGTAGTTTTTCTTTTTGAATCTTTGTTCCCATGAGCTTCTTTATTTCCAAGAAGCTAGCAAGTCAGAGACGGATGGGTTCAAGAGGCTGGGGGCAAGTTCCCCCACAAGAGTTTGTAATTTTTTACTTAATATATGAGTATATATAATAGATGTCCCCACTAGTTTTATTAATTGTCTCCATTATTAAAATTATTTTGAATTTACTTCTATTATAAATTTTATAATATAATTTAAATAAATTTTTTGGCTTATTTTTTTTTAATTAGTTAGTTTTAATAAAAAAAATACAATGATTAACATTTTTTGGTATCTTAAAAAATACAATAATCTTATTCTATTTATGTATGTTTTTTAAAAAAATACTTCAATTTATGGGACCACTTTTTTCTCCCCCTTAGCTTGTCTCTTCAACTCTAGACCTTTCAACTCTATTGGTAACAAATTGGGAGAGTACAATATTTGTACATGGCAACAATAGACTCTTGCGATAATTAGAGGGCAAGATCTAGAAGAACATCTACACAAAGATCGAATTCCTCAATGTTTCCTATCAAATGATGATCCACAAGTAGATACTTCTCACTGCAAAAATGGCTTTATGATGATTATAATTTGAAATGTTGTAAGTGAGTTGAGTCGAATCGAGCTTTGATTCAGACAGTCTAGTCCAAGTTGTAATATGTGGCTCAAATTTAAGTCCCTTTTTTTTATAAGGTTTTTTTTAGACTTTGAATCAGACCTGTTAAAAGCATGACAAATCCACAAACTTATTAACTATAATTTATAAATTCATAATTCGTTTATATATTAATTGTTAGTCACATACTATAATCATACTTACGATCAGATCGTTGTCCATAAATATAAACTCTTTCTTTAAACCAAAAAATAAAAAGCTACAATCGCTAAGATTAAATCTTCAAATATGTCTTGCTGTTCAAACATCTTCAAAACAAGAAAATAGATATTGCTAGCATAAAATACGCTTAGATTTATTGTGGATAAATAGTATGGCCTCTTTACTATTTTTATTTTTTCTTTTGGGTTTATTATTAACGAGTAGTTAAAAGCCTAAGCTAAAATAATTTATTTCTTTAAAAATAACTTTTTTAGCGGTCGATCCAATCAGTTTTATAAGTTATTTTTTTTTAAGTTTATGGTCTAACTTTTTTAATCAATGAACTTTATAAAAAACTCAAATTTAACCTATTTAACAAAATGAGCTAGATTGAGTCGAGCCACCAACTCCTGTCGAGTAGTCCTTAGATCTTGACTACTTGAATTTAATGAACCCAATCTTCAAGAATAAAATGGTTGGTTGTTCCTGTAACTATAAAATTTGGAATAAAATATTAAGGTTATAAGTGTGAGAAAGTTAATAAATTTAGTCTTACATCGAAAAATACAGAAAAAAAAAATGAAAAATTTATAAAATAAAAGATCAATTAACTTGATGCCATAAGATTTTTAAGTTAAATGTGACATCTTTTTATTTTGTGTTTTCTCATTTCTTTTCTCTTTAAAATTTATCTAATGATAAAAAAATATAGCATCTTTTTATCTTATGTATTCTCTCGAGTGGTCCAACATAAAATAGATAATTATTTTGCTTTACTCTCTTTACTAGTCACCAAACTCCTCTAACACTAAATGAAGAAAAAATGACAATATAATAACATCTCTTTGTAGTTTAGTTATTATATTGCTTTATTATATTTTTTGTCAGATCTAATTAATTTTAATGTTTAGTTATGATTTTCATATTTTGTTTTATTTGTAGTTAGGTTAATATTAATAAAAAATAATAAATTATACTTGGCCTTAAACTTTTTTATTTTGTTTTATGCTAACCAAGTCCTTGGCTTATGTTTATTGTAGCATACTTTGTTTATGATAAAAAAAAAATAATTATTTTGATGGTTCTTATATAGTTTTATTAAAATTTTAATAAAATATTTATAATTTAAAAATTTATAATTAAATTTGTATATTAAATAAAAATTTTCATTTAGATTTTTTTATTATTTTTATTAAAAAATATAAATTATTTTTAAAATATTCATCTTTGTATTTAATATGCAAGATGAATTAAAAATAATATAGAATTAGTATATTTGTTTTTAAAAAACAAGTATTAAATATCGAACTACAATTTTTTAACTATTATACATACTTAGTTACAAATTTTTAATCTGTAAATATTTAATTAAAAAATTGATAAAATTATAAATATTATCAGAATAACTAAACCTAAAAAGAAATGATATATTTTATTAGCTATCAGAAAACTTCTGAGAGTAACTAAACCTAAAATTATAAATTTTATACCTATGTGCGTTCCCTCCTCTCTATCCACTTTCCATCCTCTTTCTTCCTTTTCCCATTTTCCTTCAAGCCCCACCTCCTAATCCAATATACTATTCCTTTCCATATTTCTCCCTCATTGTAACAATATTCGTTATTATTAAATTGTCGTTTATACATTTTATTTATACTTGAATTGAATATTACATATACGAAACAAGTTAACTAAACAAGTAATTTTCAACCAAGTCTCTAACTAAGTGGCCAAAGGGATAAATGCTTTGTGTTTTTTAACCTCTTCTTCCTTCAATGGATATTCTTTTCAAATAACACGCAAATTCTTACAAAACAAAATAGAAGTTTTACAAAACAACACAATTTTTTTTTCACTAAAAACGTACCTTTAGATAATTTTTTATTAACAAAATACTTTATTAGAGAAAAATTATTTTATTTTAATCAAGTAATATGTTACTTAAAAAAAACATAACTTTAAGAAGGTTTTAATAAATTATTTATTAGAAAAAGTATTTCTTATAGTTTTATCAAAACTGATTTTTTTTGGTAATAATTAATTAAAGGTTATTTAATAATATCGATTTTAAATTATTATTTTCAAATTTCCTAATAATTATGTAGTTAGTTAAAGTTACAAATAATATGTAAGGAACAGATGGAGTATATAATAACAATATAAATAAAGTTTCGTATATAGTGTAAAACTATTTAAAAAAAAAATAGGTGGAAAAGTTCTAGTATATATAATTAATTTGTATTTGGAAATTAAAATATATCATAAACACGAATTGGTAGCAAGAATTTCTACGAATTAACCATCAATCATTGAAGTTATGATGTAAAAAATTGAAGTTGTGTGGTGCGAACGTGCAAACACGCAAAAATGGTATCAGGCAAAAAGATATAATCGTTCTCTTTTTCACAGTTTAAAGGCAAAGGCAACAGAATAATATTATTGTTTGTGATAAAAAAAAAAAAAAAAAAAAAGAAAAAAGAAAGAGAGAGAATCAGATTCACGCGGCCCTTCTCAAATATGCATGTTTTTCTTTGGTTGTACCATGTGGATATTCGGTAACGATTATCAAGCTCAGTGAACTTGCATTGATCATATATACTTTCAATTCATTAACTATATTTTGCTTCTGGACAAATTGAATGATGAGGAATTTGAGTTTATACTCCGCCCCTTATTATCTAATAAATAATTAAGAAATCTTCAGAGACTATATATACACGACATAATTAAATATCCTTTCAAATTAATTAATACATGTGGCCGGTGTGGTGGCCTGATTCTTAAGAGTTCTAATCCATAAAAGAACCCAAAAAAAAAAAAAAAAAAAGCATTCCACTGCTCATTCAAGGAAATTGCTACCTTAATAGCTTATCATAGTGATATAATTTAGGAGATACATGCACAATTTTAGTGTGCATTATTTTCAGTTCTATATATATTAGCATGTCTTTCACACAAAATCATCTTTTGGATTTACATAATTAATTTTGCATAATTTTTTTTTCATTTGCCTTATGCTAATTTTTTTTAGTTCAACAAAGATCGAAATTAAAACCTTTTGATTATAGAAGCTATCATATCATCTTATAAAATTATTTTTTCTAAAATTTTAAACTAATAGAAAGAAATACATAAATAATTATATCTTTAACGAATATTATGCTTGTTTAATTGTGAATAAGTAATACATAAAAATTGCTAAATTTGTCAATTATATTATTAAAATTTATGATACATGGATACTGATAGGACACAAGACACAACACGAATACGTGGACGCATAAATTTTAAATTCTTAGAAGACATAGAAACACGGCTTATATATAAAATATAAATGATATTTTAATTAAATAAATTGTAATAATATTTTGATATTTTATTGATATTAAAATATAAATTAATTTTTAATTAATTTTAGTTTTTTTAATTATATAAAATATTTAAAATATTTTGTCTTAATAAGTAATATATATTATTTTTAAACCTATTTTAAAAATACATGTTAAGAATAAGATTGGATATACTGATACGTTGTAGTATTTAGATGTGTTTAAAGTCAAACTATTAAAAAAATTATTTTATTTTTTAATAAGAAACGGTTAGACACAAAAAATATATGAGTCGTCAGACGAAGACGAATATCGATAAATATTATGTAAAAAATATGTCCGACACAGTAATTAATTCAACATAATATATATGTTGAATAATATATAATTGTACAAATAAATCGAGTTATATATGGTTCTTCATTCATGGGTGAATTGGATTACAGTCCCATACACTTGAACTCAAACAAGTCTTTTCTTTAGTCACAAAGAAAAAAAAAAACAAGTCTTTTCTTTTAAACTTTTAATAAAGATATATTATGAAGAAATTTTCAAATAGGACTATTTTCGCGTCATGAAGCTTATGTCATTAGTAATATAATAAAGTCGAATTGTAATATATAAATAAAGAAAAGAAGAAAATTATTTCAACACGGCAAGCTAAGCACAAATTGTCGGAAAGATCATACCCTAAAACAGTTAGAAAATAAGAGGGTGGCATCCACCGCCACATCGCATTCTAATTCATTCATTCAACTAATGAAGATGCTTAAAGGAACTCGCGCGGAATTAGATCCATAACAATAACAAAATTTATTTATAGTACGCCAAGTTTCCTTTTATAAATTCAATCATGCATGAGCGATTCCAATCATTATATATATGTTGTACAAATGTAATCTTAAAATCAAAAAAAGGAAGATCTGCTTGCTTTACTTAACGAAAAAGTAGAGGGAAATAATGCATATGGTAAATAATACAAATAATGGATTAAAAAAATAAAATTAAAATTAAAATTTAGATTCTTAATTAATTAATTATTATCGAAATACTGAACTTAAAAACACAATTCGTTGTTTATGTTATTCGTAATTCTCATTGTTCACTTAGTAAGATTGTTAATTAATTTATCAGGGACGACTAATTTTCTCATATTATTATTATTATTATTATTATTATTATTATTATTACCTTCATCTACTTATTAATTAGTTTTTATTGTTAGGAAGTTCCAAATGTTTCCTTTAAGGTTTAAAAATATTATTCTAAAAATTTAAAACTAATTTGCTGAAAATTTTTAATTAGATACTAGTTCTTTTTGAAAAAAATGTTAGAAATTGATTTAAAAGTGATATATTTTAAATTTACTTTACTAACTTTGAATATATTCCCCGTTAGTTAATTAAAATAGTTAAACCTAATAAAATATTTCTGGAACTCAAATGATGGAGATTACTATTGCAATAGATATAGTTTGTGATACGTATCATGATATAATTAATGATTATGTCAAATGAAAGGTTAAGAATATTTATAAGAATTTTTGAGCAATTATACTAAGTGTATATAAAAAATTAGCTATTAAAAACGATTATGCTATATGTGTATTAAAATCAAATCATTAAAATCAGCTACGATATAAAATATATATTAAAATATAAATACACATTAAAAATAAATTAAACTACACATATATTTATACACAAATATATTGATAATTTTAATGGTTAATTTTAGCATACAAATAATATTTTTTATATATAAAATATATGTTAAATACAAAATATTTATTAAAAATAAGTTAAATAATATACGTGTATATATATATATATATTAATTTAGTAGTTGATTTTTTATGTATGTATAATATTTTTTTTATTTTAAAAATAAAAATATATTTTATCAAAAGTAATATTAAAAAATAAGAATTAAAAAATAATTTTATAAAAAATTAAGTAATATTAAGTAATGAAAAATTAATTATGTACGTTTGTTTTTTTATAAGAATTAATTTATTACAGTAGCGACGGAGAAAAGATTTTTTCTTTCCAATATTCCGATGGGTTCCACGCAATGCAAGTTGCTAGATTCCATTAACTCTATCTGATAATTAATCAAATGAATAAGCCTCTGCCTCTATAAAAGGGGATCTTTGGGCCTCTTCCTTTGAAGCATGCAACAAACCACACAACACAATAAGAAGCATAGCATCATATATAATCATAATTCATAACATACATAATAATTAATATTCAACAAACCATGGCAGCTGATCTCAGGAAGATTGGTGCAGAGGGCTTTGCTCTCATAGAGAAGTACTATGGTCCACAGACGAGGACCGCCGCCAACACCGCCGACGCATCATTCCCGGCCGCTGCCCGAAGAGAGCGTTACTGGGTGGTTCATCAAGTAGTCCCCAAAGATGGCATGGAAAATAATAAGGGAATTAAAAGCCATCAAAATCGTTGGGGTAGACCCATCAAATTTTAAGGGTTATCTTCAACAATCAAGACTCTATATATGCATGTGAGTATTTATGTTACTTGTAGTTTAATGACTCTTCCATGTGGTAATGTTATATACTTATATATATGTAGGAAAAAAGCTCGGAGACCTTAATTATATGTCACTAAGGTCTTCTGCAGCTCGGAACAACTCTCCCTCTCTGTAATTTGTGTGATATATATATATATATATATATATATATATATATTAGTAAATGTATGGAAAGAAATTAATGAAAGTACTTCTTTATTATCTACTTTTGCCACACACACATATATATAAAGTATCATTTTTAATTTGTCGATTCAATTATATATAAATAGAATTACACTACAAAAACAAAAATTGAATACCGTTAAATTTACTGTTGGATTTTGCGTTGAAAGTTAACGACAGATTTATTGGCGGATTTGGTAATAAATTCATTGGGTATACAAGTTATCGTCGGATTCAATTTTTCGATCGTAAATTTAGCGGTATTGGAGAGGAAAAAAAAATTAGCGTGATCATTACCGTCGAATTTAGGGGCAAAAAAAATCTAACTGTAACGTAATTAAATGAAACGTTCCGTTTATCCTTTCTTTCCATTTTTGCAACATCATCAACCTCGCTTCTCTTCCCTTTCTCTTTCTCTCTTGTCGTCATCATCCCCCCAATTGCCACCATTTGCTGCCGTTTCACCAGCCACTACCACCCTTACTCACTCTCATCGCTAGTCACTATCACTCAATCACTGTCGCCGCCTCAACGTTGTCGCGCCCTGCATCGCGCTCATTCAATAGCGTCAGCGCCTCTTGCTCCACACTCGTTCATCATCGTCGCGGCCTCCTCCAATCGGTCTTCCCTCATCGTCACCGTGTCCATCAAAATCGTCAACACCACTAGTAGCGTCATCATTGCCTCCTATAGCATCTTCGCTGATCATCGTTGCTGCCTCCCGCAGCTTCGTCATCGCCGCCTCATTATTTCTTCTTTCTGTCGTTGCCACCTCTCATTTGTCGCCATCTTCTATACTAAATTTCTTTCTCTGTTTAGTTTGTTTTGATTTTTTTGCAACATTTAGGGGTTTAGGGTTTGTTCAGTTATTTGAAACTTTTGAAATTGTTAATCTTCTGAGTTTGTATATTTATTTGTTCAATTGTTTGTGCAATTATTGTTGAATTTTTTGTTTGGGATTTAGAGTGTATATATATATATATATATATATATATATATATATATATATATATATATATATATATATATATATATATACCAACTATTGAGATTACCATATTAACAATAAAAATATTAAAATTAATAAGAAATAGAGTACTAAAAAATATTGTCAATAGGATAATAAAATCTAATAATAAACCAATAATGAACTAAATATTAATACTCACTTGATGATGGAGTAATATGAACTTGTATTATAATTCAGAGGCTTGAACCAAAATATAAAGGATGAAACTTTTAAATACAAAGATTGCAACGAAAGCTTAAAAGTATTTATGTTTCAGAATATGAGAGGATGTGTGTAGAATTGCAGATGATGAACAACCCCCTCCCCCCTCCCCTTTTATAGTGGGCTAAGCCCTTTATTCTTTTACATTTTAACCCCTGATTTTGCTAATCCGTTTGCTCTTTCTGTGGGCTGATTCAGAGATTCTGTCTCCGAGTTAATGTCTTTTGTTCTAGTTTTCTGAAAATCGGCAGTTGGTTTTATTTTTTCTGCTGTGTTTCTGTTGGAATCCTGCTGATGACTTTTGTTCCTTTCTGCATGAGATGCTTTTGTTGTTTTCTGAGATCATCTTGACACCTTCTCTCTCAACTTTGTACAAGTGTCTGTTTTCTGATTTTGGGACTTTTTTTTTTACTCTTCAAATGGATCTTAGGTATCTAGTATGTACAGTCCTGGGCTGAATTGGAATTCTTCATCTTTGTCAGTTGGTTTTACTTTTATTGCTTTTAAAGAATTATGGATCTCTTCTTCTGAGGTGGCCGCTGCAAGGGCCACCATCATTTGTTTTTTATGGGCCAGAAAGCGAGTTTCTTTTTCAAATGATATTTTTTCGAACCCTAAACTATGGCTTGGGGGTTCTACCCTTTTCTGGGATATAGTCATCCAATTATCAATTGCTGTTTTACTAATTAGGTTCAGGTCAAATTTATTCCACCATTTCACTTTTATGTTTCTAATTAAATATTATACACTTGGAGTATCTTCATATCCTGCGGAATCATATTCCCATGTCATTATCCATCATATTCCTATAGTGGGAATGAAGGAAATCAGCTTATATCCATCCAGAAATGATGTTTTATTTTTGAAATATTCATAAGCCATACTGGCTTTTTTCGGAAAAATTGCTTCCATTGGTCCAAACTCTTGAAACCATATCTGGAACCATTTGGGAAACTGTAGAGAAACCCCTTTTCGGAACCATATGAACCAGGAGTGGAGATTTGGAGAAAGATACAGGGTGTTCCACCAGGCATCTATATAATCATAATAAGAGTAGTGCTGTGGTTCAAATTTTCTAGTAAAACTTTTACAATGAAAGGGAGGTTTTTTCCATTCTGATAATGTTATTACTTTCATAATCTTGATTTTTGAAAATATTGTATCTTTTGTGGTCGGGTCTTTATTATGAGTTAAGTCAATTGATCCCGTGTCTACTAAGATAAATTCATAAAAGGTTCAGATTTTTTGGATGTTTGTTGGAGGGTAGTGAAAAGTATTTGGAAAAAATGTTTTATAAAGGGTTCTTCTATCCATCTTAAACCACTCTTTCTCTAAAGCCATTATTTTTAGAGGTATTGGTTTTTCATGATAAGGATGTTCTTCAGATAATGTTTTAGTTTTAAACAAATCTGATGGCTGTAATAATGTATATCTGTTAACTGTAGGGACCTCATATAAGCTTTTAGTTGATGCTGATGATTTTCACTTTTAACAACTTGTGACATCATCAAGGGTTTAATAGATAATTGTTTAGCTTGTATTGGAGTTGCTGGTTGGTCAAGAGGTTGACCATAATCTTCACTGCTTGCTTGTTACTTGCTCATTTTTACCTTGCAAAAATTCTCTTATTAGAAAATCAGGTAATGTATTTGATTCTCCTTTAATATGCTCAATAGAAAAATCAAAGCATGATAATATAGCTTACCATCTAGCAAATATTTGTTTAAAAACTAGATTTTTAACATTATTGTTTAATACACTAGGAGCTGCTTTGCAATCAGTTCTAATTAAGAAGGTTCTATTGAACAAGTTTTCTTGAAAACGTGAAACACATAAGACAATGACTAATATTTTTTTTTAATGATAGCATAACACTACTAGAAATAGGGCTTTTTCGGACAAAAATTTCAAACGAAATTTATTCCGTCTGAATGACTTTTTCATTTCGGACAAATTTGAGACAAATGTTGAACAATTTTTAGTGGAGATATTGAAATAATATATTCTGTCCTAAATTTGTCTAAATTTTGTCCCTAATTTTGGCGCCAAATTTTTTTTAGATGGCGCCAAAATTTTCATACAGATTAGCAACATATTTTGAACAAAAACTATAATTCGTCTGTATTCTATCTGAATATGCGCAATAACTTCAGACGGATTTGGGACGCATTTTGAAAAATGTTAATTCTATACCAAATTTGTCTATAATTAGTCTTAAATGCTTTTACTATAACTAACCCTTCAAAGTAGACAAATTTTTTTCCCACAAATTTGAGACAAAAATAGTATCATTTGTAAATTCCGTTTGAAAGTTCATCAATTTTCAAACAGATTTCAAATATTTATTAAAAACTTTTAAAATTTAGTATAAAAATATTATTTATATTTTAAATTAGTCTATGATTTGTCCCAAATATTTTTATTATTCTAAAATAAAGTTTTTTTTCCTAAAATAACCTTAATTATATATAACTTATAAAAAGATACCGTTTTTGTTTGCACCTTTCAACTCCAAAACCTCTTGATCAAAATATGAAATAATCATCATACCAATTAACATCTTATTTATTATTATACATATTTTTTAAAATTGGATTAATAGGTACGTTAGCGCTTATTTATGCAGGCTTTTTTATATAAATAAGTAAATAAAAAAATTAATTCTCATAATACGCATGCAGAGAAAGCTTTACAAAAATGCGCAGGGCCATTGTTTGCAAAGCACCCGCGAAATGGATTTAGTGTCATCATCTCAGGAGAGGCGCACACGAATTAGAACTTCTGGTGGGGAAGTCATTTTGTGCCTGACGCCAACGAAATGGGTACTTTTGGTGGGGTTACCATGAAATTTAGTTGGTTTATTTTTAAAATATATTTTTAAATATTTTAAAAAATAAAAAAATCATTTAATTTTTTATTAAGTTAATAATTTATTTTTATATAATATCAAATATGAAATAAATTACAATCTTAAAATAATTAATTGAATCATTATAGATCAACCATTAAAATATAAGACTAATAAATTAATCTATTATTCACCGTAACTCTTTTAATTCAGGTAGTACGTACTTAGTACTAAATAAAAAAAATTTAACAAATATATTTATTCAATCCTAAATTTAGAACTAAATTGACTATATTAGTTTTTTTTTCTATCATTGTATATTATGTTTGACTTTTTTTTAGTTAAACTTAGGAGACTCTATCTTTTATTTTTTTTTATATACTCTATCTTCTTTTTTTTATTCTTTTATTTTTATTATACTTAATATTAAATTTCTCATACAAATTTTTATAAACCATCTTATATTTAATTTTGATTTTTTTAGTTACCTAATATTATTTTTAATTTATTCTTTTAATTATTTACGTTATAATAATTCAAATTTTAATTTTTTAACAAATTTAAGATAAAGTGTATCAAAGAATTACATATGTAAAAATTTTAAAAATAAATTAGAAGAGTGCTAGAGGTCAGCAGATTTTGTGATTTGTAGCCATCAATTAGCCATCAGTAGTGTTTTTAATGGTGTGAGATTACATCTAATAGTGGACAATTACTCATTTTTCCTTTAATGATTAAATGCTGGCCAAATTTTAATAAAAGTGCTAGCTCCTAGACTTTCTCAATAAATTATATCCAATCTTCTAAAAAAAATAGTAAAAATAAAATATAATAAAAATATCACGTAAAATAAAAAAGTCATATACTTTTTCATAAGATTGTAGTATATTAAAAATTAAAAAAAATACAAATAAATATATTTTTTAGTGGACTTTTTCATACTATTCATTTTGATCTTCATCCTCATTGTTCTCGTCGTCGTCCTCGTCTTCATTCTCATCCTCATCCATATCTTCGTCTTCATCCCCAAGTGGCTCATCATCATCATCATCATCATCATCATCATCATCTTCTTCTTCTTCTTCTTCTTCTTCTTCTTCTTCTTCTTCTTCTTCTTCTTCTTCTTCTTCTTCTTCTTCTTCTTCTTCTTCATATCTTATACTATTGGTATCCAGTAAATCAACAGTAATGTCAATATCATTTGAGATATGATTGTTAGATTGATTTGTGCCATCTTCTTGATATGCAAAATCCTCCGTTGTTTCAATCTCAATCTCACCTCTTGCTTTAGTCTTGAATACAAACCACCATTCTGCTTTTTCCTTGGTGTTGCTCATTGGATGAGGTGCAAAATATACTTGAATTGCTTTATGTGCAATGATAAACGGATCATATTTACCATATCGTCGATTCTTTCGAATCTGTATGATTCCATACTCTTTGTTTACCTTTGTTCCTTTGCCAATTGTGGGATCAAACCATTCACATTTAAATAGTACAACTCTTTTTAGTGGTAGCCCAGTATACTCAACTTGGATAATTTCATCAAGCTGGCCATAGAAATCATTTTCATATTCACCATAACCTGTGCCTTTGACACATATTCCATAATTCTGAGTTGACTTTCCACTTGAGTGAGATCTTGTGTGAAACTTGAAGCCATTGACTTTGTAGATAGGCCAACATTTAACAATTCTCAAAGGACCCCATGCCAAGGAATGAATATTCGAATCTGTCACATTATTTAAAGGATCATGAACCTGTATTAAATAAGAACCAATAAGTTAGAATATAATATGTTATCTACCAAAAATTGTGTGTACAATAAGACTATCATATCATGTTGACTTACATAATTTTTAAACCATTTTGCAAACTCCACTTCAATAAATTGATCAACTTGTTCATCACTTAAAGTAATATGATCTTGGCGTATGAAATCCACAAAGATCCTATAGTACATGAATTTCAAATAAATTAAAATTATTAATATAAGAAAATATTATTAATAGTAAGAATATATATAGGAAGATAAATACTCACTCAATATATGGCTTAATTTCATCACAGTTTATTAGTATATGATTCATGGCTGCACTGAATTCTTTGTCATCTAAATAACGGGTTTTGCATTCACCAGCAAAACAACCAGGCAAATTAAAAATAGACAAATTTTGCTCAATTGAATCATCACCTTCATCATTTTGCTTTGCATCTATGCTAGTTTGGTTAAAATAGTACTCACAAAAGTAAGAAATCTCCTCAATTAGGTATGATTCAACGATAGATCCTTCAACATGTGCTTTGTTCTTGACCTTTTTCTTAAGATGATGGAGAAACCTATCATGAAAAAATTCATAACAAAAATCAAATAACAAATAGTTGACCTAATAAAACAGTAAAAAGAAATTTGAGAGTAAATATAGAGGTGTAAATAAGGTACCTCTCAAAAGGATACATCCATCTATATTGCACAGGACCACCAAGCAATGCTTCAAATGGCAAATGAATAGGTAGATGTTCCATTGAGTCAAAAAATCCAGGAGGAAAAATACGTTCTAGCTTGCATAGCACAATTGGAATATTTTCTTCTAGCTTATTTAGAACATCTTCTCGTAACGATGTTGAGCACAAATCTCGAAAGAATTGACTTAACTCTGTTATTGGCTTCCATATCTGCTCTGGCAATGAACTAAAAGCAATCGGCAGTAAACGTTCCATAAATATATGACAATCATGACTTTTCATTCCATATAACTTGCCCTCCTTCATGTCAACACATCTCCCTAAATTTGAAACATACCCATCAGGCATCCTTAACTCTTTCACCCATTCACATATTGCCCTCTTTTGTTGGAGGGTAAATGTGTAGTTTGCTTTGGGTTTTATAATTTTACCTCCACTTTGTTCTGGCAGTTCTAAATTTTTTCGCTTGCAGTATAATGACAGATCCATTCTAGCCTTTACATTATCTTTAGTCTTCTCTTTGATCTCCATGACAGTATTGAATATATTATCAAATACGTTCTTCTCAATATGCATTACATCAAGGTTATGACGGATTAAATTATGACGCCAATAAGGCAAATCCCAAAATATGCTTCTTTTGGTCCAATTATGCGTACTTCCATATCCTTCTATCTCAAGTTACGCAACATCACTTATCTTATCATAATTCTGAACTATATACCATATTTGCTCTCCAGTCAATCTTGGTGGAGGTTCTGATCTCTCAATTCTATTCTTATAGAATGCATCCTTGTTTCTTCTAAACATGTGATTATTTGGCAAGAATTGTCTGTGGCAGTCAAACCATGATGGCTTTCCCCCATTTTTTAATTGGAATGCCTTGGTTTGTTCCATACAGTATGGGCATGCTAGCCTGCCTGCTGTCATCCATCCAGACAACATTCCATATGCAGGAAAATCATTAATAGTCCACAACAATGAAGCTCGCATTACAAAATTTGACTTGGAATGAATATCATAAGTTAAAACGCCATCTTCCCATAGTAGTTTTAGCTCATCAATCAAGGGCTGCAGGTATACATCAATCCGGGTTTTGGGATTACGAGGACCAGGGATAATCATGGATAAAAACATGTAAGGAGTTTTCATGCACATAGAAGGAGGCAGGTTATACGGAGTGACAATTATTGGCCAACATGAATATTGTTTACCAGATTGACCAAAAGGGGTGAATCCATCAGCACATAATCCTAGTCTGACATTGCGTGGTTCTTGAGAAAATTGTGGATGTTTTCTATCAAAATACTTCCATGCTTTTGAATCCGATGGATGCTCAAGAACTCCTTTAAACTCGTGATCAAAATGCCATCGCATGTGAGATGCTGTGTTCATTGAAGCATAAAGTCTTCTTAAACGAGGTATAAGTGGTAAATAGTGCATTCGTTTCAAAGGAACTTGTTTACCCTTTTTACCTATCTTGTACCTTGGAGAATGACAAAATTTACATTCCTTTCTTGGTATATCATCCTCCTTGTAATACAGCATACAACCATTAATGCAACAATCAATTTTATTGCTTTCCATGCCAAGTTTCGACACTAGCTTCTTTGCTTCATAAAAATTGGAGACAAGTAAGTTATTCTTAGGCATCACTTCTTTCATAGCTTTCACGAAATCATCAAAGATTTGTTGAGATACATTCCCTTTAGCTTTTATACTCAACATTTTAACTGCCATTGATAATTCTGAATGACTAACACATCCCTCAAATAATGGGCGCTGAGCAGACTGTAATAAATCATAAAATTTTTTAGCTTCTGCATTCGGAGGCTCCTCCATGTGTTCTTCAAATTGACTCATTAATTCTGGTCCAGCAGCATCAACCACCATAGATTCATATGAATTTCTTATTGGCACACTAACATGCGGAGAAGAACATGTGCCTTCTTGGTTATCATGATCTACATTCAAATGCAATGGACTCTCTCCATGTGAATCCCAACACCAGTATCTTGGCATGAAACCATATTTATATAAATCTAGTAAAACTTCATCCGGAGTTGAGAAAACTTTATTTTTATGTTTGTTGCAAGGACATCTAAGTAGACTACCTTCAAGTACAAATTGAGGTTGTTTTGTAACTGTATCAATAAATTGTCGAACACCATTGATAAATTCCTGTCGTAATCCTCCTCGGTTTGGCAAATTTCTATTGTACATCCACTTTCGATGATCTGGAATTTCCATATCTACATATAAAGTATATAATAATTTTCATAATCAATAATTTTTTTATATAAATTAACAATAATGTTGACAAGCGTTTAAATAAAGTGGCCGACACTTTAACTTTTTTGTTATTTAGTACAAAAATTTAATAGGTGAATTATATGTTAAAGAGGTAAGTTTACAGATTTTTTCTTTAATAGAATGAAAGAGAGATTAATAAAGGTAGGACCCATATTTTGAATAATAATAAAATAATAAAAAATAACTATAAAAGGAATTATATTCTCTCTCTATATCATAGTTGTCAGAATCGAACCGGTGATCGAACCGGTCAAGTTACTGGGTCACTGGTTCAACCAGTGGGTCACTAGTTGAACCGATAGAACCGGTCGTACGTAAATAAAAAATAAAAAATAGTAAAAAATTGAATAAAGTGACAATTAGGTCCATCCTTAAAATTTTTTACTTCAAATTAATTAGCCCTTGAAAAAAAATAAAATATCAATTTGGTCCTTCAAGATAGTAAACGATGAACACATTACACCCCTCCATTAATTTTTTATGTGAAATTTAATGGTGATGCTTAGATGTCCCTACTAATTAGTCTTAAGTCGAAATCTTCGAAGACCTATTAACTCAATACTCTAAACAATTTAAAATAAATATCTTTACTAACATTTTAATATGTAAATGTAAATATTAAAATATTTGATACTTATTTTAATAATTCTATAAATTCTAAAAAATTAAAAAAAATTGAGTATAAAACTAAAATTAAATTAAATAAATATAAAATAATTCAGTTGTGTATGTATATAATATATAGAATAATTAGCACATAGATTTCCAAATGAACACACCAGCATGGTGGCATTCCTTATCCTTGCCTAGCAAGAAGACATGAGTTCAAAACTCATTGCATGTCTCATACATAAAAAACGGAGGAAGAAAGAGAGAACAAGCTAATATAAAAATGGTGGTGAGGTATATATAGATAAATAATGATAAGAAAAAAGAATAATGAAACTAAAAATTAAAAATTCTAAAACAATAATAAAACTAAAGATAATTTAAAATGTTGAATATAAAATTATAAGAAATAAAATTTTTTAGCTATTAAAATTGTGCGAAAAAGAGAGTGATTAAATATTTTATTTTTTTATAATTTATTTTTTAAATTGATATTAAATTTATAATTTTAAAAATAAAAATAAAAAATATTTTTTTAACTCAATAGAAAAGCGGCTGAATAGGCACTGCCTGTTGAGCCAATAGTATATATATATACAAAAAAATTTGACTTTTGATTTCTTATAGCATTTATAACCAAACCATATAATAATTTTGATCTATGAAAACTTTCATATATGTTTCCTTTTGTTTGCAAAATATATATCTTAGTAATATGTTAGTAAAATTTTTTGTATGACAATAATATAACTAGCATCACCGTAACATCGAGATGCATATAATTAAATTGTTTTAATAAGTAGAGATTTTCCATGAACCTTTAAATTTAATCTAAAAATTTACTGGTTAAATTAATCATTAAGCTTTTTGAAATAATGTTTATTACATATAGATTTATAAATACAAATATAAAGCACCTATAAAGTGATGCTTAGAAGAAGAAAATAATATAACTAATACGTTATGTATATATGAATCAATTCATCATCGGGATAAAGTTTTGTTTAGACACAGATTTATATTTGACATTAATTTAATGGAGAATGTTAGGGAATTAAAATTTCTGTTTAATATAGAAAATACAAAAATTAGATAGTAAATAGTATTATTTTATAAATATAAGATTAAAACATTAAAAAAATGTTGACCACTTAAAAGTTTTTTTTTCAATTTTTTTATTAAAATTTAAAAAGTGTTCTATCCATTAATATTTTAAAAAACATGAAAAAATAAATTTTGTCACGCATACAAGAATTATATAAACACTATAAAGAAATTAGAAAAAAATTACTTATTTAAAAGTCTCTGGTACGGGTTGTAAGATGGATTAGGGACTTGTGAGTCGAAACAGTTGTTGAATTGTCTGACTGGAACGACGGGGTGAGTACTTGGCAAGGACATTCTGATGCTCAAGTAAGAATGAATTTATGAAGTATATGTGTGTGGAATGAAGAACATAATTGAAGAATCTCTGGCTTTCCTTTATATAATTCGAAGCAGTTATCTTATCTTATCTATCTTATCTATTACTGTAAAAGGAATATTTAATTTTAAATTTTAATTTTATTAAATATTTATCTTTAAAGATTATTATATAACAAAAATTAAAAATATAATTTAATTTAAACATTTTAAAATTAATATTAAATATAATTTTTTTAAATATCTATCTTTTAGATAACAATATTTCATAACTTATTGAATATTTTTTCGTCGTAATCTTATTCATGTTTAATTTGTTAGTGAAAATTAGATACAATTTTAATTTTAAAATTTGTTATATATAGTTATTCAAAGTCACTAATTTACTTTGCGCCAAAAAATTAAAACTTTACTTAGAACCGCCTTTTAGTTTCAGGAATTTTAGTTTTTGAGTGCCTTCTACCATGTATCACATCTAAGTTACCTTGTCAAAAATCCAATTTTCTTTATCAGAACCCTCAATTTTTGCTTCAAGGTCAGTTACGTTCTTGATCTCCTCCCTCCTACTCCGTGCTCCGCCGCTCGTGCTTCGCGCTCCTTCTGCGTGCTCTGCCTCCCGCCTCCCGTCTGTGGTCGCCGCTGGTGCTTCGCGCTCGACGCTACAACCCTCACACTCTCAGACCTTTGAACCTCTGGTCTCAGACATCCACCATTCCAGCCTCAAATCCCGCACCTCAGACCACCTCCACCATCGTGACTCGCGCTTCAGGTAACAGCTTTCAATCGCAAACAACTGCTCTGCCTCCTGCATGTGGGCGCCTCCGCCGGTCTCAGAAGCCGAATCCCCGCCAGCCTCATACACGGCACTTGAGGCGACCTCCACCCTCTAGCTTTGCTGGATTGCCCTTGTTTTCTTCTTCTCTCTTTGCGTGCTCTGCCACTGCCAGGTTCTAATTTTTGTGAGTAGTGATTGTTACTCAACTTTGTTTATCAAAAATTTCCTTCCTTCATTGTTAATTTCCTTTCTTCATTGTTTATTGTTAATTTCCTGTCTTCATTGCTAATTTTTGTGCATCCCACAGCTTGAATTAGGGTTTTATTTTTCCTTTATTTATGCATGTTTTTCCTGTTGTTAATGTCAATTTTCCCTTTAATTAGTACAATCCTTTTACCTTTAATCCTTAGAATAATTCTCCTTAATTATCGGCAGCAAGCATTGCAGTCAACATTGATTCTCAAAATCATGCAACAATACTGCAAATATAAAAACATGGACTAAAATTAAAATCTATAAAATTATGCTTGAGGAATATGATCGATCAGGTCTTGATATACATTTGTGTATGTGAATAGAATAGAAAAAAATTTACCTTTCCAGTCATGGGGGTGGAATTGATAGTACCCAGGATGTGATTTTATTTTGAGTAAGCCAAAAGGCATATAAATAGAACAGAAATTTTTGGCAGTTTTGAGAATATGCATGTTCGTGGAGTATAGGAAACTGATATTCATACCATTTATCTTGTTTCAAACAATAAGATATTATTATATGTTCTTTCATTTTGGAATCTGATTCTTTAATTTGTTGTTGTTTTATGATTTAGTGTGTTTTTTACTTGTAGAAGTGTTTATAGGTAAAAAATAATAAATAATTAATAGGAATTGTAGAAGTGGTGCCTGTGGTCTGGTTTTCAAACATAGTTTCCATGATGTTTTATGAGATTTGCTATAGTTTTGATATATAAGGATATATTTTTTAGCCTACCTCATGTAAATTGTTTTGATATATAATGACAATGCAGTATTTGTGTGTGGTAATGGTATTGTTTAAGTAAATGAAAGAGTGTGAATGATGATGAAGTGTTTGTGTGTGATCAAATTCCTCTAAAAATAGATATGATGGTATGATATATTATTTTAAATTGTTAGCATTCTAACTGTATATCATTTTCGTATTCCTAATTTGAGTTACAATAATCAATACTCAATACTTTATTGAATTTAGAATGTCAAGTAGGTTGGTGGCTGAACCAGAGATTTAATTTCTTTTATTTTGAAAACAAGTTGTAATTACTAGTCTAGTATCCATAATGGTAGAAAACTAAAAAACTTATAAATAGGTCATAATTAATTTATATATAATTTAGTTTGATATTGTAACTTGAAGCCACCGAGGTTCAGATGTGCTATGAATGTGATTTGATGATATTTTGTACTAGTTAGAATGCAGAATCATATTTCTCCCACTTCCATATGCTTCTTGGGGGAACCTTGCACGCAGTGAGTTGTAGAGTAAGCTTTTCCTTCATTAGTTAATCTGCTTTGCTTTCACTCTGTTGCACGCCAAACACAACTGAAATTTGATTTTCTACTTTCTAATTAAATGGCACTATATGGAATTGCTGGTAACTTAGCTTGGTCTGCCCCCTTTTCTGCATATAATATATGTGTATATGTATATGTATGCCAACATAAATTTTGTTTATTCTTATTGATTGTTATTATCTTAAAGGAAAAATGCATATTTTTCATATATGTGTATATTACCATTATGGCGCTTAGATTCCACTGATAATATGCAGATGCTACCAATTCTCTATATACTAATTAATTACTCTTATTTTATATATATAGGTTTCGTGCCTTCCGCTATTATTGATTAAGAAATACTTAGTATATAGTCCAATCAAAACGTTTATAATTATTATCAATTTATGACCCCCTTTTTTTTAGCATTCTCAACGTTTTTTTTTTCTCAAAAGACATGCTATTTCTTCTTTTTTATTTTCTGGGGTGATGAGAGTTATATGAGTTGCACATGGTCCCAGGACTGTTAAAGAATTCAATTTACAAATATTACATGTGGTGATGACTCATTATTATACAGTAGATAGTAGATATTATAAACAGATTATATAAGGCTTCTTCATAAGTATAAATTTTTCTTCTTGTAGATTGAATAGAATCATCCACTGTAGCCATGGATAACAGTAGTGATGTTCCAGCACGTGTTCAGGTTTGTGTAGGATCTCCTACTAACTATAATGTAATTACTAGTATTTTCTGTTTTCACCTTTCACATAATCTGCCCCTTTCACACATATAGTATTATCCTTGCTATGAACTTCTTAAAATGCTCATATGTACATATATATTAGTAGTTTAGTACTAAAGCATACTAGCACTTTATCTTACCTCATAATTGATTATTTTGGCAGTTAAATATTATTTTACATTGTTATTTTTTTAATTCTTTTGATGATGTACATGTTACTAAAATTTAACTGCAATGTCTTACTAATCTTATAAATATTTGTTGTTTTAGATGTCAGGTTCTAAAAAAAATAAAAAACACTTGTCAATTAAAGTACAAAAGTCTGGTAATAAAAAGGTGATTAGTGCACACAAAACTAAGCTTTCACACCCTAAGCCTACAAAATCACGAGCTCCAGTTCCTTCACATGTATCTAAAAAGCCTTCAACATTACCACCCTCTTCTTCGCAGCCACCACAAAACTTCAAGAGAAATTTACTATCTTCCCATGCCGACCATACACCATCACCATCACCATCACCAACTGAATCACCATACTGTTCACCTATCCAACCTCAATCATTTGATAATGCTCCTAATAATGAACGAAATTTACATCATGCTCACTCATCGGATGAAAATCATCAAGATGAATATCTTACTCAAGAAGGTGAACCTGTCACTCAAGAAGGGCTCTTGAAAATAGTGCCTTTTGGCAATGAGTAAGTACAACAACCACTTTTGTGTTTTAACATTCTCTCTATATTGTTTTTATTGTGAATACATGTGTAATTACTCATTATTTGAACTTCTTATAGGTTTAATCCATGTACTGCTGTTCGTCATGTAACAAATGCCATTAAAAGCAAATTTTCAGAATTCTGCCCTTCCTGAGGACATGCCAGTGAGCAAATGCGAGATTTGTGGTTTACTGAATTTAAGGTAAGTATTTATTATCATTTTTTTTGTTATTTTGATATTATACATAGTGGGTAATTCAATGTATATGTTTGTTTTTTTTTTATAGAAAAATTGTATGTGGGAACCTCAACACAATGCAAGAATTCGTCAAATTTTTGAGATTAAAGGTAGTGCTCGATTAAGATCGTTGATGAATCAGGAGAGAAGCAATTATTCAAAAGACCCTAACCATGTACCAAAATATATTCCTGAACCCCTTTGGCGTGAACTATTACATTATTTTGCTACAGATTCGAAATTTAAGAACTGGTCAGCAGCAAATACTGTGAATCGAGCATCAAATGCTGGAAGTTCCATGCATACTGGTGGTTCCATATCTATGGGTGAACATGCACGCAGAATGGTAAGATAAAAATAGTTTTTTTTATTCTTGTTCTTATTATGTGCAATGTTTTCTTATTCTTTTTTCTTTCCTATTGATTAAAACTGTTATATTATAGGAGAAAGCTACGGGAGTAAAACCTTCTCTAGAAGAGGTTTATACTAAATGCCACACCAAAAAAGACAAAAGTTGGATTGATGAAAGATCTAAGAAAGTCATTGTATGTGATGCTAATTTGTTCTTCTTTTTATTTTTTTAAACTGCTAATTTTCACTATATGTTAGTATTTGTTCATGACATATTTAGTTGCGATTAACATTAATTGATTTTGTAGGGTGAATTCAAAAAGCGAAAGACAGAACTTTTTCAAGTAGCTTTATCCTTGGATAATGAGGGAGATGTTGAGGCATCTAAGGAAAGCCTAGATATACCAGATGATTATACTGTTTGGAATGAAGTTGTGACAAAGGAAAAAAAGAAAGCTGCCTTTGGTTTAGGTTCTTTTGGTTTAGATCTCTCTTCAAAGTTGAATTCCAGAAATTGTTCAAAGGCATCCAAAGACAATCTAAATATTGAGCAAGAACTTCACATGTGGAAAGTAAAAGCAAAGGAGCAAGAAATGATCAATGAAGAGCAAAAGGTTAAGTTGAAAGATGCTGAGTACAAGTTAAAAGATCAAGGACGTCAACTAAAAGTTTAACAGAAAAGAATTGGTTCTACTGAAAAGACAATTCATGCTTTGTATAAAAAGTTGAATCTCTCACTTCCTTCAACCTTGTCTGATCCTACGGAAGATGAGCTTGGGACAGGCTCTAGTGATGATAACATGAGCGATTGATATTTGGAGTATATATTTCTTCTGATTTAGATTAAGGAATTTTAGGTGAATTAGTTAGTATATTTTATTTTATTCATGATATTTGACCTTTTTAAAGGCTTTCTTTGTTTTAGTTTAAGTATTTTTTTTCTTATTTTAGTTTGATTACATTTATGGACAAAAGTATTTTAATAATAAATATTTTTTTAACTCCTTTATGGTAATTAACTTTTTCATGATTTTATTATGTGTTTATAATTTGGATGATGTAATATGAAAAAAATGATTATGATGGTCTTAATATAGAAAGCAAATCGAATACAATTTATTTTCTAAAATATTTATCTATTAAATAGCAAATTATTTTGTATGAAAATTATTTGAAATATTATATTAAATTTGTAGAAAAATTGTGCGAAAATAATTTTTTATTTTGTATGAAATTTGTTTCAAATACGTAAATTTTTTTAAATTAAATTTGTCTGAAATTTAATTGAAAAGAAATATTTGATTTGTCTAAAATTTGTTCGAAAATTTTTTTTTATATTTGACTAAATTCGTTAGAAATTTGTCTGAAATAAAGTATATTTTTTGTTTGAAATTTGTCTAAAAATTAATATTTTTATGTTTGAAATTTGTCTGAAATACGTTGTTTTTATGTTGGCTAATCTGTCTGAAATTCGTCTAAAATACATCATAATAGTTAGAAATCTAGCAGATAAATGCCTATTCGAAATTTGTCACAAAATCGTCTGAAAAAAATTTCGGACGAAATTTCAGACAAAATTTAATTTAGCAACAAGGCTTTTTGGGACAAAAAAAATTCGTCCCAAATTTGTTTGAAAAAAAAATTTTGTCTGTAATTTGTTCGAAATTTATTTCAATTTCGTCTCAAAATTCGTCCGAAAAAACCCTATTTCTAGTAGTGTAATTTTTCTGGGCTAAATTCTATACACCTGAATGGTATTTAACTATTTGTTCTTTTGAGGAGTTTGGAAGGACTTGTTTAAGTATTCCTCTATACCCTAATTCTGAAGCATCTGTTTCTACGATTAGACTTGCCTTAGGGTCTGGTATACTCAAACAAGGAATTTCTTTTACTAAATATTTAATTTTTTAAACTATTTTAGACATGTCTTCTGTCCAAGGAGGAGGCTGTTTTCTTAGCCTTTTATACAAAGGTTCACATAAAGTTCTTATTCCTGGTAGAAATTCGGCTACATAATTAAGACATCCTAAAAATCTTTGTAATTATTTTTTGTCAATGATTTCATTTGGAAATTTTTATGCAAATTCAACAGATCTCTTAATCGGAGTAATTGTCCCTTGAAAATTTTCATACCCTAGAAACCTTACGTTTGTTATAAATATGTTCATTTTCTTTTCAGATAGGACAAGACCATTTTCTTTTATAATATTAATAAATTTTTCTAGGTGCTGAATATGCTGGTTTATTCCTTTAGAGTATACAAGAACATCGTCTAAGTAGACTATGGTAAAATCTACATATGCATAAAAAATATTATTCATAATTTCTTAAAATTCACTTGGTGCATTTTTTAATTCTTGGGGGCATTACATTCCATTCATAATGTCCAAAGGGTAATATAAAAGCTGTTTTATATCGGTCTTATTCTTTTACTGTATTTTTGGTAGTATCCAGATTTTAAATCAAATTTAGAGAATATAGTAGCCTTACTTAGTCTTTTAATTAAGTCATTTTTATTTGGTAAGGGATATCTTATCTATTTTAAGGCTTTATTTAAAGGCTTATAATTAATTACTAACCTTGGAGCTCCTCTTTCGATTTCTGAGACTTTCATTACATAGAATCCTGTGCAACTCCAAGAAGATTTTGATGGCCTAATTAGTCCTTTATGTAAGTATTCCTGAATTTCTTTTTTACAATATGTCAATAATTCTTTGTTCATTTGTATTGGTTTGGTTTTAGTGGGGATATCTTTTTCATTAAAGTCATCTTCATAGGGTAGAGATATTTCATGTAATTTTCTATAATGAAAAGTTTTTGGGTTTAGGCTACACAAGTCCTTTTTTATCCTATATTCTATCCCTTTTATTAGAGTTTGAATTTTTTAACTTTCTAATTGTTGTTCTATTTTCTTATATACAATTTCTTTGTTCGGGAAACTAACTTGTTTCTTTCTATTATATTGACTTGTGAAGTAGCAATTTGTTGTAGTAAATTTAATTCCTTCCTTTTTGGTTTTTGTATAAATTCGAATAGAATAAGTTAGTTTGGTATACAATAGGTAGTTACATCATCTATATCTACCGTAAAAGGGTATAATAGTAGAGTGAAGGGGTTTTCTAATATAATTTGTTGAGATATTCTTTTTGCTAGAAAAAAGGTAGTTGAAAAATATACATTTCTCTTACAAATTTTTACTTTAGAAGTCTTATAATTTATAATCATTTTGTCAATTTTTGCTTTGACAATAGTTTCAGTTGTTTTTTCATAGTATTTGGTAGGTATTAATCCTTCTTGGATACAATTTATATCTGCCCCCGAGTCTATCATAGCCATAAACTCAAAATTTCTCTGTTCCGATTATTATGACTATAAAGGTATACCATTTTTGGTTAACTAATAATAATAATTTATTAATATAATTAATTGGATCTATAATTTCTTCTTCTTCTTCTATTGATTCTAATTTTTCTTTTTCTTTTTGTAATCTTTTATATATATATATATATATATATATATATATATGCTTGCCTCCTTTATTTAATGAATTGAATAAGATGAGGATGCATTTGTTATTGTTTTTGTTCTGATTGATCTATTTTATGTTGTGTTTAAACCTCTTATTATTTGAGTGTTATTAGAGTATTTAATAGCATGATGATACATTTGTTATTGTTTGTTGGGTGATTGGGAACTTTTTAACACTTTAGATCTTTTCTTATTTTTTCAGTGAGATTGATCGAGTGTGAATATTTTTTTGATTGTTTAACACTATTCAGATTTGATCTATACATACATGTTCTTACTGCAATTACTCTTGTTAAAGCTCCTTCGTCTTTGTTATAGATTCTATTAGGAATGTTTAACTCGATTAAGCATATACTGTAACCTTCTCTAAGTCTATGTAACAAGCATGTATATTATATAAGTATCCTTTTATTTTTTCTTCAAATCTCTAGTCAATATTAGTTTCATGTCTGATTATAAATTTAAAAATTTTAATTTCAGTTACTATCCTATTTCTTTATATTCATATAATTGATTACCACAAAAGAAATAAAAAATAATTGTCTTTTTGAAATTGAATTTGATTGTTCGAGTTCTCATCAGATTAAGGAAAAAATTATTTGAATTTTGGACACCCTTGATATTAAAGGGAAACAATATGATAACATGTCTAAGGGTGTTGCTCATAATTTTATTATTCTGGTTCTGATCTTGTCCTCCAAGAATGTTTCAAAGTTATGATCCATTCCATAAAGTCTATGTACAATGGACTCAAGATTGAGAGACATTGTGCTGTAGTTTCAATCTCATGTGGATTTCATGTTTTTGTCTACTCCAGCCTATAAAGGGTATACAATTTACAAATATAGTAATAATGGACTGTGTGTTGGATTAGTTTTGAGAGTTGTTTAACTGTTTTTGTAATTGTAAAACCAATAATAGCTTTAATATCATAAATAGTTTGATGGGTTGATTCTTTATGTAATGTAGTAGTATTAGTATAGCCTAATCTCTAATACTCATCAATATTTCTCTTTCAATTTTTGGTTTAATTTTGGTTAAACTTTTGTAAATGAGGGTTTGATTTTGAATTTTGTTAGTTCAAAAATTATTAAATTTAAATATTTAAAATTATAAATTGAATTTTCAAATAATTTTTTTAAAAAATTAAAATTAAAATTTATCGTCGGTTAAATCCGCCGGTAACTATTAATTTAATTATAAATAATAAATAATATATTACCGTCGAATTTATCGGGAGAAAAATTTAATTAGCGGCGAACGAAAAAACCATCAATAAATAATTACCAGCGAGGTTTATATCATCGAATTTATTCCACCGTTAAATCTGATAGTAAACAAATTACTAGCAGAATTTTTTGGTAAATCTGCCGATAAATCCGACGGTATCTGACAACTTTCTTGTAGTGTTAGCTATCACAAAGATTATATGTACCAAATTTGATAAAATTTGAACATTAATAAGATTATAATCTGCTAACAACTAAATCAGCAGTGAACCTAATGGTATACTTGTCAAATTCTTATGTTACCGTTAATTATAAATAATCATATTACATGTATTTACCAAATTAATTATTTATATAGAATAAATGTTAAAATACAACATGCATATAAAAAATATATAAAAAATATATGTATTATTTATACACAAACACATGATAACTGATTTTTTGTAATATCAAATCATTTTACCTCAAATTATTTATAACCATGATTTATAACATATAAAATTTTAATTTAATTATGAATATTATGAAAAATACTATAATAGAGAAATATTATTTAATCATAACTATATATACGATCGATTAAAATAAGATCCACGGAATAAATAAGAGGAAAAAAAGAGAAGAGGAAAAAAACTTTGTAGTAGGCTTGGATATCTTGCTTGGCAGTATTATAATCCATATGAATATGATCAGAGATTTCATCAAAATCATGCAGAGTATCTATAATGCACGAATATTAATACGGATATGAAATATGACACGATATGATATGAGATACGTCTACACATAAATTTTAAAATCTTATAAGACATGGAGACACGTCATATATATAAAATATAAATTATTTTTTAAATAAATTGTAATAATATTTTAATATTCTATTAATATTAAAATATAAATTAATTTTTTTTTAATATTTTTAATGTCTTCTTTTAATTATATAAATTATTTAAAATCTTTTTATTTTAATAATAATAATATATACTATTTCTAAACTCATTTCAAGAATACATCTTAAGAATAAGATTTGACACGCTAATACGCGATCGTATTTAAGTGTATCTAAACGTATTTCAAGAAAAAATAATTTTATTTTTTATAAAGACACGGTTGGCACAGCTAACATGTGTGTCAGATAAGTGCCAATGAATGTTGTGTCTAAAATGTGTAAGACACGCGAATACGTTAACTCGGCAAAATATTTGTGTTTCATAGGCTGATACAAATTCTATCAATCAACCAACATTAACCCATCTTCTTTAGTATACCCTCGGGTGTATGTGGACCAGGAGCCAACTATTAATCCGTCGTAGGAGGTTGAATACAAAATCTGCTGCATACATGCCATTTTTAAGGATCAACTTTGAGATATGAAATCCAAAAATGAACTATCATTTATGCTAGGTCTTATTGTTTGAAGGATAAAGTATACTTTTTGTTTCTGAAGTTTACTAAAAGTTTCAAAAATACCCCTAAGTTTTAATTTGTTTCAATTTTGTCCCACAAGTTTTTTATTTGTATCAATTCTGCCCTTTTAGTTAACGTCGTTCAAATAATTAATAGATGTTAGTGATATGGAAAAATAGAGTGTCTGGTGTAGCAAGGACAGTAGAATTCCCAAAACACCCTTGTGTGAGAACCATTTGTCTTCCCTTTTTCAAATGATTTCTCTTATTTTCTATCCTTAGCCACAAAGAAAACAAAGCCAGAGAATAGAGTCACACAAAGACTTAGAGGGAGGAGAACGTCATGCCATTCACTTTAATCCGCCGTGGCGACGTGCAGGACGACGCAGGTGGCGATGCCGTCGACACTGAGCGACGATTCTAGGCTAAGTTTCAGAGTAACCTTGACGCCATTCATTCTTCAACGAGGAAGCAGAGAGCTTCATCGCCGGCGAAGAGCAGAAAACGAGGAAGAGGGAGAAGAATGCCGATTGTGAGACGAGGGAGACATGGGATACGCCTACGCAGCCACCGATCGGCAACGAGGCAGCCATTGTTAGAGGTTGAGGTAGTGCCATTCTGATCAAGGTTTCTGATTAGGTAGGCAACCATTTAATTCTGAAAATGCATTGTTTGAACAATTAGGGTTTAGGATTTTTTTATCACTCTTGATTGCTGTTTAGGGTTTTATTGTGGTGAAGGATTGAGGGTTTCAGTTGACAATGCTCTGTTTTTTTTTTGAAAATATCATGTTTACGTGCTCTATTTTCTTGAATGATTAGTTACTCTATTTTGGAATTTTTTTTCTAATGGTAGGATGGATGATTTTAGTGTTAGGATTTATCACAGGGGTAGGTTTTATAGTGATAAGGATAAAACTGAGTATATTGATGGTAAGGTAACAACAGTTGATTAGTGTGATAGAGATAAATGGAGTGTTATAGAGGCTTATGATGTTGTTGGAAAGCTTGGCTACATTGCTGAGAACATTGGGCTATTGTGGTATAAAGATGCTGAGTTAGGATTAGAAGGGTTGAAGTTGTTGAGGGGTGATAAAGAAGCAATAGAAATGAAAAATATAAGAGTTGAAAAAATGGTGGTTGATTTGTATGTAGTGCAAAAGACTTCAGTCCCTCTGATGATTTCTGTTATGACATTAGTTATTTAGATATTGGGGGTGGAAGCAAGGTTGTTGAAAAAGAGGGTGTGAATGCTGATAATGGGCCAAGTAACATTAGAGAGGCACAAAATATTAAAGTGGAGGCCCAAGGTGGGGAGGTGGAGGTGGAGGTGGAGGCCCAAATACATGGAATAGTGGATGTCCATTTAAATGTTAAAGAAGTGGTCTAGAATATTGTTGATGGGGAGAATAGTGAAGAAGAGGATGACAGTGATAGCCTGGATTATGAGGCTGATTCTGATCTTCATTTTAGTGATAGTGAAGATGATTAATATGGAGATAATGGGCTATTTGATGTTGATATAACTCTTGGGGAGATGCACCAAGACATAAGAAAGTCTAAGAAAAGTAAGATTATTATCAAGAAATTAAAGAAAACTCAAAAGGTGGCTGTTGGAAAGAGAACAAGCTCTTGTTTAAGCGACGATAAAGGATTGAATAGTGATGAGTCAGAGGAGATATCGAGTGAGTATGATGAAGGCAGCAAGAAGAAATTTCTCATTCACAAGGAGTTGAAGGATATGAGCAATTATAAGTGGGAGGCTGAAACTCTTTATGCAACAAGAGAGGAGTTCAAGGAAGTTGTTACAACATATGCTGTTCACATTGGGAGAAACATAAAATTCGCAGTGGTAGACAATGGTTGGCTGAGGGCTAAGTATGGAGATGGGTGTAAATGGTTTGCATATGTGGTGAAGATGACTAATGTAGATAGTTGGCAGCTAAGAACTGTTAATGATCATCATTCTTGTAATATTGTATTTAATATAAAAGTGATGAAGTCGAAGTGGCTAGCAAAGTTTTTCAGGAGGAAGGCGGAAGAGAATTCGAAACCTAAGCTGGGCACCATACAAGGCAAGACTCTTAGCAAGTGGAATGTGTAGATTTCAAGAGCAAAGGCATTTTGAGCCAAGCAGATGATTGACATTAATGGAACTTTCAGGGAGCAGTATAAAAGACTTTATGATTATTTCTATGAGTTGCTGAGGACCAATCCTGGTTCATCTATGAAGCTGCAAGTCTAATTACCTCCAACAGCACAAACTGAGCACCTCGATACATCAATGGACTCAAGTCATGATTTCATAGTATTTATATGTGTTTAAAGGCTTGCAATGAGAGTTTCATGAGGTATAGGCCCATGATAGGGCTTGATGGCTGTTTTTTGAAGACATCATGGTGCACGAAATTGCAATCACACTTTTTACAACTCCGCACAACTAACCAGCAAGTGCACTGGGTCGTCCAAGTAATACCTTATGTGAGTAAGGGTAGATCCCATGGAGATTGTCGGCTTGAAGCAAGCTATGGTCATCTTGTAAATCTTAGTCAGGAGGATTCAAATGGTTATGAGTTTTTGATAATTAAAAGATAAATAAAACATAAAATAAGATAAAAGTACTTATGTAATTCATTGGTGGAAATTTCAGATAAGCGTTTGGAGATGCTTTGTTGCTTCTGAACCTCTGCTTTCCTATTGTCTTCTTCCAATCATGCGTGCTCCCTTCCATGGCAAGCTGTATGATCCTTTCGGATGAAAAATACCAGGTACGATCTCTGCACGGTTAATCAACTGTCGGATTTCTCGTCTCGGATGAAAAATACCAGGCACAACTACCGCACGGCTAATCATCTGTCGGTTCTCGCTAGCGTCGAAATAGGATCTCTCTATCCTTTTGCACACTGTCACTGCGCCCAACATTCGCAAGTTTGAAGCTAGTCACAGTCATCCCTTCCCAGATCCTACTCAGAATACCACAGATAAGGTTTAGACTTTTCGGATCTCAGGAATGCTGCCAATGGTTCTAGCCTATACCACGAAGGTTCTGATCTCAGATTCGGATGCTCTGTTGTTAGGAGAGACGATGCAAATCACAGATCAGAGACCCAAGAGAATATACTCCGGCTGTCGTCCAATGACTATGTTGAACATCATGTAGACCGCTTGTGGTTGTCAGGCACGCGGATCTTGGCTAAGCGAGTAACGAAGATAGTGGGTGATTGTCACGGGTCACCTCTTCATTCTGACTTAACTGAATTAAGTACAAGAGTATATCTTGGAGAAGAAGTAGGCGTGAATTGAAAGAAAAACAATAGTGCTTGCATTAATTCATGAAGAACAGCAGAGCTCCACACCTTAATCTATGGGGTGTAGAAACTCCACCGTAGAAAATACATAAGAGAAAGAGGTCTAGGCATGGCCATGTGGCCAGCCTCCCAAAGAGGTTCCAAGTATGATAGTCTAAAATAAATCTCTAAAAGTAGTTTCTATACTAAACTAGTTACTAGGGTTTACAGAAAATAAGTAACTAAGTGCAGATAGTGCAGAAATCCACTCTCGGGGCCCACTTGTTGTGTGCTTGGGCTGAGCATTGAAACTTTCATGTGCATAGGCTATTCTTGGAGTTAAACGCCAGCTTGGGTACCAGTTTGGGCGTTTAACTCCAGTTTTGGTTCCAGTTCTGGCGTTTTACGCCAGAAAAGGATCTCTGGCTGGTGTTTAAACGCCCGTTTGGGCCATCAAATCTCGAGCAAAGTATGAACTATTATATATTTCTGGAAAGCCCAAGATGTTTGATTTCCAACGCAATTAAGAGCGCATCAATTGGGCTTTTGTAGCTCCAGAAAATCCTTTTCGAGTGCAGGAGGGTCAGAATCCAACAGCATCTGCAGTCATTTTTCAGCCTCTGAATCAGATTTTTTCTCAGGTCCCTCAATTTCAGCCAGAAAATACCTGAAATCACAGAAAAATACACAAACTCATAGTAAAGTCCAAAAATGTGATTTTTGCATAAAAACTAATAAAAATATAATAAAAAGTAACTAAAACATACTAAAAACTATATAAAAACAATGCCAAAAAGGGTATAAATTATTCGCTCATCACAACACCAAACTTAAATTGTTACTTGTCCCCAAGCAACTAAAAATAAAATAGGATAAAAAGAAGAGAATATACAACAAATCTCAAAAATATCCATGAAGATTAGTTTCAATTAGATGAGCGGGACTAGTGGCTTTTTGCTTCTGGACAGTTTTGGCATCTCACTTTATCCTTTGAAGTTCAGAATGATTGGCATCCATAGGAACTCAGAATTCAGATAGTGTTATTGATTCTCCTAGTTCAGTATGTTGATTCTTGAATACAACTATTTTATGAGTCTTGGCCGTGACCCTAAGCATTTTGTTTTCCAGTATTACCACCGGATACATAAATGCCACAGACACATAACTGGGTGAACCTTTTCAAATTGTGACTCAGCTTTGCTAGAGTCCCCAGTTAGAGGTGCCCAGAGCTCTTAAGCACACTCTTTTTGCTTTGGACCACGACTTTAACCACTCAGTCTCAAGCTTTTTACTTGACACCTTCACGCCACAAGCACATGGTTAGGGACAGCTTGGTTTAGCCGCTTAGGCCAGGATTTTATTCCTTTGGGCCCTCCTATCCATTAATGCTCAAAGCCTTGGATCATTTTTACCCTTGCCTTTTTGTTTAAGGGGTTATTGGCTTTTTTCTCTTGCCTTTTGGTTTAAAGAGCTATTGGCTTTTTCTGCTTGCCTTTTCTTTTTCTTTCTTTTTCTTTATTTTTTTGCCATTTTTTTCGCAAGCTTTGTGTTTTTCACTGCTTTTTCTTACTTCAAGAATCAATTTTATGATTTTTCAAATTATCAATAACATTTCTCTTTTTTCATTATTCTTTCAAGAGCAAAAAATTTTAACATTCATAAACTTCACTATAAAAAATATGCACTGTTCAAGCATTCATTCAGAAAACAAAAAGTATTGCCACCACATCAAAATAATTAAGCTAATTTCAAGATAATTTTCGAAATTATGCACTTCTTGTTCTTTTGCAAATAAAAACATTTTTCATTTAAGAAAGGTGATGGATTCATGGAATCATTCATAGCTTTAAGACATAGACTCTAAACACTAATGATCATGTAATAAAGACACAAACATAGACAAAACATAAAGCATTAAAACGAAAAACAGAAAAATAAGAACAAGAAAATTAAAGAACGGGTCCATCTTAATGACGGCAGCTAGTTCTTCCTCTTGAAGATCCTATGGAGTGCTTGAGCTCCTCTCTCATGGCCTTTTGGTCCTCTCTGATTTCATGGAGGATGATGGAGTGCTCTTGGTGCTCCACTCTTAGTTGCTCCATGTTGGAACTCAAATCTCCTAATGAGGTGTTGAGTTGCTCCCAATAGTTGTGTGGAGGGAAATGCATCCCTTGAGGCATCTCAGGGATTTCTTGATGAGGGACCTCCTCATGCTCCTGTTGAGGTCCATGAGTGGGCTCTCTTGTTTGCTCCATCCTCTTTCTAGTGATGGGCTATTGAGATGAATCTCTCCATCTCCCATGACTCGGAGGTGGAAGCAATTACCTTCCCTTTTCTCTTTCTAGAGGTTTCTCCGGCCTTAGGTGCCATTAATGGTTATGGAAAAATAAAAAGCAGAGCTTTTTCCCACACCAAACTTAAAAGGTTTGCTCGTCCTCGAGCAAAAGAAGAAAGAAATGAGGAGAAGAAGAAGAAATGGAGGAGATGGTGGGTTGTGATGGATTCGGCCAAGGGGGTGTTAGAGTGTATGATATGTGAAATTGAAGGTTGTAAGGAGGGTTATTTATAGGGTAAGAGAGAGAGGGAAGTCGTGTATTGAGGGGGTTAGGTTGGGAGGGAAATGATTTTGAATTTGAATGGTGAGGTAGGTAGGGTTGGTGGGTTTTGGGGAATAATGGATGGATATGAGTGTTGAAGAGAGTATGGAGAAGAGGGTAGGATTTGATAGGTGAATGGTGTTTGGAGAAGAGTGTTATGGAGAGGTGTGAAGAGGAGAAAAAGAGAGGTGGGGTAGGTGGAGATCATGTGGGATCCACAGATCCTGAGGTGTCAAGGAATTCGGGTCCCTGCACCTTTCTGGCGTTTAAATGCCCACTGTGTGCCAATTCTGGCGTTTAACGCCAACTCTGCTACCTTTTCTGGTGTTAAACGCCAGGCTGATGCTCTTTTCTGGCGTTTAACACCAACTATACACCAGACACCCTTTTCTGGCGTTAAACGCCAGTCTGTCTGCCAATTCTGGCGTTTATCGCTCAGAATGCTGCCAGACTGGGCGTTAAACGCCCATTCTGCTATCCTTACTGGCGTTTAAACGCCAGTAAGCCTGTCCTCCAGGGTGTGCTATTTTTGATGCTATTTTTTATTTTGCTTTAATTCTGCAGTTGTTTTTGTGACTCCACATGATCATCTATCTAAAGAAAACATAAAATAACAATGGAAAATAAATATTTATAAAAATAAATATAAATAACATTGGGTTGTCTCTCAATAAGCGCTTCTTCAATGTCAATAGCTTGACAGTGAGCTCTTAGAGAGCTTCACAGAGACTCAGAGCTTAATGGTGGCCTCCCAACATCAAACTTAGAAATTGAGTGTGAGGGCTCTGTTTGACTCTGTATTGAGAGAAGCTTTTCATGCTTCCTCTCCATGGTTACAGAAGAAGATCCTTGAGTCTTAAACACAAGGTAGTTCTCATTCAATTGAAGGACTAACTCTCCTCTGTCCACATCAATCACAACCTTTGCTGTGGCTAGGAAGGGTCTTCCAAGGATGATGGATTCATCCTCATCCTTCCCAGTGTCTAGGATTATGAAGTCAGCAGGGATGTAAAGGCCTTCAACCTTCACTAAGACATCCTCTACAAGTCCATAAGCCTGTTTCCTTGACTTGTCTGCCAATTCTAGTGAGAATCTTACAGCTTGTACCTCAAAGATCCCTAGTTTCTCCATTAAGAACTTTCCGGGATCCGGTTTTATACCTGACCCCAGGACACACAGAACCTTCTCAAAGGTCATGGTGCCTATGGTACAAGGTATTAAGAACTTTCTGGGATCCGGTTTCTTCTGAGGTAACTTCAGTTGAGCCCAATCATTCAGTTCATTGAGGAGCAATGGAGGTTCATCCTCCCAAGTCTTATTACCAAATAGCTTGGCATTTAGCTTCATGATTGCTCCTAGATACTGAGCAACTTGCTCTTCAATAATGCCTTCATCCTCTTCAGAGGAAGAATACTCATCAGAGCTTATGAATGGCAACAGTAAGTTCAATGGAATCTCTATGATCTCTATATGAGCCTCAAATTCCTTTGGTTCCTCATTAGGGAACTCCTTATTGGTCAGTGGACGTCCATTGAGGTCTTCCTCACTGGAAATCACTGCCTCTTCCTCCTCTATAGGTTCGGCCATTTTGGACATATTGATGGCCTTGCACTCTCTCTTTGGATTCTCTTCTATATTGCTTGGGAGAGTACTAGGAGGAATTTCAGTAACTCTTTTACTTAGCTGACCCACTTGTGCCTCTAAATTTCTGATGGAGGACCTTGTTTCAGTCATGAAACTGTGAGTGGTCTTAGTTAGATCAGAGACTATGGTTGCTAAGTCAAAGAGGCTCTGCTTAGAATTCTCTGTCTGTTGCTGAGAAGATGATAGAAAAGACTTGCTATTGCTAAACCTATTTCTCCCACCATTATTATTATTGAAGCCTTGTTGAGGCTTCTGTTGATCCTTCCATGAGAGATTAGGATGATTCCTCCATGAAGGATTGTAAGTGTTTCCATAGGATTCTCCCATGTAATTCACTTCTTCCATTCCAGGATTCTCAGGGTCATAAGCTTTTCCTTCAGAGGAGGCTTCTTTAGTACTGCCGGATGCAGCTTGCATTCCAGTCAGACTCTGAGAAATCATATTGACTTGCTGAGTCAAGATTTTGTTCCGAGTCAATATGGCATTCAGAGTATCAATCTCAAGAACTTCGTTCTTCTGAGTCATCCCATTATTCATAGGATTTTTTTCAGAAGTATACATGAACTAGTTATTTGTAACCATTTTAATGAGTTCTTGGGCTTCTGCAGACGTTTTCTTCAGATGAAAAGATCCACCAGCAGAGTGGTCCAATGACATCTTGGACAATTCAGACAGACCATCATAGAATATACATAAGATGCTCCATTCTGAAAGCATGTCAGAAGGACACCTTCTGATCAATTGCTTGTATCTTTCCCAAGCTTCATAGAGGGATTCACCTTCCTTCTATCTGAAGGTTTGTACTTCCACTCTAAGCTTACTTAACTTTTGAGGTGGAAAGAATTTGGCCAAGAAAGCATTGACCAACTTTTTTCAAGAGTTCAGGCTTTCTTTAGGTTGTGAGTCCAACCATGTCCTAGCTCTATCTCTTACAGCAAAGGGGAAAAGCATAAGTCTGTAGATCTCGGGATTAACCACATTGGTCTTAACAGTGTCACAGATTTGTAAGAATTCAGCTAAGAACTGATGAGGATCTTCCAATGGAAGTCCATGAAACCTGCAATTCTGCTGCATTAGAGAAACTAATTGAGGCTTAAGCTCAAAGTTGTTTGCTCCAATTGTAGGAACTGAGATGCTTCTCCCATAGAAGTTGGAGGTTGGTGCAGTAAAGTCACCAAGCATCTTCCTTGCGTCTCAACCATTGTTATTGTGTTCGGCTGCTATGTCTTCTTCTTTTTCAAAAATTTCTGTAAGGTCCTCTCCAGAGTGTAGTGCTTTAGCTTCTCTTAGCTTGCTCTTCAGAGTCCTTTCAGGTTCAAGATCAGCTTCAACAAGGATGTCTTTATCCTTGTTCCTGCTCATATGAAAAAAAAAGAGGAATCCTCTATGTCACAGTATAGAGATTCCTTTATGTGAGTAGAAGAATAGAAGAATGAGGTAGAGAGAGAATAAGAAGAATTCGAACACAAAGAGAGGGGGAGGGTTCGAATTATGAGTAGAATAGAAGTGTTAGTAAATAAATAAAATAAATAGAAAGAGAAGAGAAGAGAGAGAGAGAGAAAGAGAGAGAGAGAGAGAGAGAGAGAGAGAGAGAGAGAGAATTCGAATATTAGTTTAAAAGAAAAGAAAAATATTTTTGTTTTTATTTTAATTATTGGTTAGTATTTGAAAATATTAAAAGAAATAAAATTAGAATTTAAAACAATTAGTTAATTAAAAAGAATTTTGAAAAAGTAGTTAGTGTTTTCGAAAATTAGAAAGAGAAAAGTAGTTAGGTGGTTTTGAAAAAGATAAGAAATAGTAAACTTTTAAAATCAAACAAAAAGTCAAGTAGTTAATTGAAAAAGATTTAAAAATAAATTTTGAAAAGATAAGAAGTTAGAAAAAGATTTTGAAATTAAAGTTTTGAAAAAGATATGATTTGAAATTTATTTTGAAAAAGATCGAAAAGGAAATTAAAAAGATTTGATTTTTAAAATTAAAGTTAATGACTTGACTAACAAGAAACTAAAAGATATGATTCTAGAATTTAAAGATTGAACTTTTCTTAACATGAAAGTAACAAACTTGAAATTTTTGAATCAAAGCATTAAATGTTAGCAATAATTTCGAAAATATGAAATAAAAATAAGAAAAAGATTTTAAAGATTTATTTAAAGATTTTCGAAAATATTAAAAGAAAAATGAAAAAGATTTTGAAAAATTTTAAGAAAGAATTCGAAAATATCAAAAGAAAAATAGAAAAGATTTGATTTTGAAAAAGATTTGAAAAGATAAAGTTTTTAAATTGAAATTTTGACTTGACTAATAAGAAACAACTAAATTTTAAAACTTTTTGACTAAGTCAACCCAAAATTTCAAAATTTATGAGAAGAATAAGGAAAATATATATTTTTTTATTTTTGAATTTTTACTGAGGAGAGAGAAAAATAACAAAATGAAACAAAACATAAAAATTTAAGATCAAAACAAATAATGCATGTAAGAACACTTTGAATGTCAAGATGAACACCAAGAACACTTTGAAGATCAAGATGAACATCAAGAACATATTTTTGAAAATTTTTAAGAAAAGAAACACATGCAAGACACCAAACTTAAAAAATTTTAATGTTTAGACACTATGAATTCGAAAATGCACAAGAAAAACAAGAAAAGACACAAAATAAGAAAATTTAAAGATCAAACAAGGAAATTTATCAAGAACACCTTAAAGATCAATGAAGAACACAATGCATGAATTTTCGAAAATTTAAGAAAAATTAAAAAACATGCAATTTACACCAAACTTAAAATTGGACACTAGACTCAAACAAGAAACACACAATTTTTTTGGTTTTATGGTTTTATTAATTTTTTTTTTGTATTTTTCAAAAATTATGTTTGGAAAAAGAAAATAAAGAAATTCAAAATTTTTAATAAGAATTCCAGGATTCGTGCAGTGTTAGTCTAAAGCTTCAGTCCAAAAGATTAGACATGGCCAATGGCCAGCCAAGCTTTAGCACAGAATTTTAAATGAGAATCCAAAGGCTCATGCAATGTTATTCTAAAGCTTCGGTCCCAAAGAATTAGACATGGTCAAATGGCCAGCCAAGCTTTAGCATAACAAATACAGACATGTCCTTTCTACAATGGAAAGTGGAAACCTTAGTCCAAAAGATTAGACATGGCTTAACAGTCAGCCAGGTTTCAACATATCCCATGAACCTCTAGAATTCATTCTTAAAAATTGTTGAATGATTTTTCGAAAATATTTTATTTTATTTTATTTTATTTTTTTCGAAAAGAAAATAAAAAGCTTAAACATAAAATAAAATTACCCAATCTAAGCAACAAGATGAACCGTCAGTTGTTCAAACTCGAACAATCTCCAGCAACGGTGCCAAAAACTTGGTGCACGAAATTGCAATCACACTTTTCACAACTCCGCACAACTAACCAGCAAGTGCACTAGGTCATCCAGGTAATACCATATGTGAATAAGGGTAGATCTCATGAAGATTGTCGGCTTGAAGCAAGCTATGGTCATCTTGTAAATCTTAGTCAGGAGGATTCAAATGGTTATGAGTTTTTGATAATTAAAAGATAAATAAAACATAAAATAAGATAAAGGTACTTATGTAATTCATTGGTGGGAATTTCAGATAAGCGTTTGGAGATGCTTTGTTGCTTCTGAACCTTTGCTTTCCTATTGTCTTCTTCCAATCATGCGTGCTCCCTTCCATGGCAAGCTGTATGATCCTCTCGGATGAAAAATACCAGGTACGATCTCTACACGGCTAATCAACTGTCGGATTTCTCGTCTCAGATGAAAAATACCAAGCATAGCTACCGCACGGCTAATCATCTGTCAGTTCTCGCTAGCGTCGGAATAGGATCTCTCTATCCTTTTGCACACTGTCACCGC
The DNA here is from genome assembly GCF_059453495.1 of Arachis ipaensis. Classification (NCBI taxonomy): domain Eukaryota; kingdom Viridiplantae; phylum Streptophyta; class Magnoliopsida; order Fabales; family Fabaceae; genus Arachis; species Arachis ipaensis. The sequence continues at coordinate 17,774,045 of NC_142439.1, read as the reverse complement.
GCCCAACATACGCAAGTTTGAAGCTCGTCACAGTCATCCCTTCCTAGATCCTACTCGGAATACCACAGACAAGGTTTAGACATTCCGGATCTCAGAAATGCTGCCAATGGTTCTAGCCTATACCACGAAAGTTCTGATCTCAGATTCGGATGCTCTGATCTCAAGAGAATATACTCTGGCTGTCATCCAATGACTACGTTGAACATCATGTATACCGCTTGTGGTTGTTAGGCACGTGGATCTTTGCTAAGCGAGTAACGAAGATAGTGGGTGATTGTCACGGGTCACCCCTTCATTCTGACTTAACTGAATTAGGTACAAGAGTATATCTTGGAGAAGAAGTAGGCGTGAATTGAAAGAAAAACAATAGTGCTTGCATTAATTCATGAAGAACAGCAGAGCTCCACACCTTAATCTATGGGGTGTAGAAACTCCACCGTAGAAAATACATAAGAGAAAGAGGTCTAGGCATGACCGTGTGGTTAGCCTCCCAAAGAGGTTCCAAGTATGATAATCTAAAATAAATCTCTAAAAGTAGTTTTTATACTAAACTAGTTACTAGGGTTTACAGAAAATAAGTAACTAAATGCAGATAGTGCAGAAATCCACTCTCGGGGCCCACTTGGTTTGTGCTTGGGCTAAGCATTGAAGATTTCACGTGCATAGGCCATTCTTGGAGTTAAACGCCAGTTTGGGTGCCAGTTTGGGCATTTAACTCCAGTTTTGGTGCCAGTTCTGGCGTTTTATGCCAGAAAATGGTCTCTGGTTGGCGTTTAAACGCCAGTTTGGGCCATAAAATCTCAGGCAAAGTATGGACTATTATATATTGCTGGAAAGCCCAAGATGTCTACTTTTCACCACAATTGTGAGCGCGCCAATTCGGCTTCTGTAGCTCCAGAAAATTTATTTCGAGTGCAGGAGGGTCAGAATCCAACAGCATCTGCAGTCATTTTTCAGCCTCTGAATCAGATTTTTGCTCAGGTCCCTCAATTTCAGCCAGAAAATACCTGAAATCATAGAAAAACACACAAACTCATAGTAAAGTCCAGAAATGTAATTTTTGCATAAAAACTAATAAAAATATAATAAAAAGTAACTAAAACATACTAAAAACTATATAAAAACAATGCCAATAAGGGTATAAATTATCCGCTCATCACATCATATGGAGGGTGCCTATTGGTTGCCATGGGGTGGGATTTGAATAACCAGATGCTACCGATTGCATATGCAGTCATGGAGGCTGAGACAAAAGATTCACGGAATTGGTTCCTCTCAAATTTAATTGATGACATAGGAGAGGATAAATTATTACGAAGCACATTTATGTCTGACCAACAAAAAGTAATTTAATAACTTGTATTTTAGTGCTTTTAAAATTCTGCACCATATATTGCTGTGAAGTTAAAATTCTACACCTTATATTATTGTGAATTTAAAATTCTACACTATATATTGCTGTGAAGTTAGTGTTGTGAAATTAAAATTCTACACCTCATATTGCTGTGTATTAAAAATTCTGCACTCTATATTGTTGTGTATTTAAAATTATGCACCTTGTATTGCTATGAATTTAAAATTCTACACTATATATTGCTGTGTATTAAAAATTTTGCACCTTGTATTGTTGTGTTTGACTGTATATGCAAGGCTTGGTGGCAATTTTTGATGAATTACTTTCAGGTATTGATCACAGATTCTATGTGAGACACTTTTATACCAACTTCAAAAAGAAATTTTCAGGGCTGAACCTTAAGAAAAGAATGTGAAGAGCTGCTAAATGTACATATCTAGCAGTATGGAAAAAGGAGTTGATGGATATCCGAGCCATTAGTAAGGGTGCCTATCGACACTTGATAGGAATTTGTTCGAAGTATTGGACTAAATCAAGGTTTGAAATTTTATCCCAGGTGTGATGCTCTTGTTGATAACGTGTGGAAGCTTCAACTCTGCAATTGTTGAATCAAGGAAGAAATCAATATTGACAATATTAGAAGATATTCGAGTTTATTTGATGAAGAGATGAGCTGAAAATAGGGCATTAATTGAGAAATATAAGGATGACATTCTTCCTAGGATTAAGGTTAAGTTACAAAAAGAAATAAATGCTTCTAGGTGGTGGTTTCTGGTTGCTACTAGAATTTCAAAGTTTGAAGTGATAAGAGGCAGGGACAAGTTTGTAATAGACTCAATGAAGAAAGAATGTACTTGTAGAAAGTTTCAGACAACTGGTTTGCCTTGTCCACAAGCAGATATTGCAATTAATTGTGCTAAAGATGATATTTGGGAGTATGTTACAAGTTGTTACACTAAAGCTGCTTATGTGGCCTTTTATACCCCTATTATTAAGCCTTGTAATGGACACACTATGTGGGAAAAAATTCCTCATTCATATGTGATGTCTCCACCACACAGAATGCCAATTGGGAGGCCCAAGAAGAAAAAAGTAAGAAGGGAGGGTGAAGAACTACAAGGCCCAAGAACATTTGGGCTCGGGTTATAACCAAAATACCCTCGTTGTCTAAAATTGGGTCACAGCAAGAGAGGCTAATCCTTGTGTTGTTTAGCTCATATTAATTATAATTGTTGTTATTTTTTGTTTATTTCCATGATAGGAAATAAACTACTGCAACATCCTCAGCATCGCCAACCCAAAACAACAATGCTGAAAATGCTACAACTTCTACAACATTGCCAACCCAAAACAACACTACTGGGAATGCTGGATCTGCTCGGTCAATGCATAAAAGAATCAGATTGACCAATGTTGCAGCAACGGATAACACCCAACAAAAGGACACAAAAAATTTTAGCCACCAAAGTTAACTAGATTTCCTAGGAGCAACTCAACCTCAAGTGCACAAGGTCAATCTTCATTACAAGGGAGTCAGACTCAAAGTGCTCTCACTGAATCATAGTTGTGTCACATCTTGTATTTGGTGTTTGCTTTGAAAGAATAAAAAATATTGGTATTTTGTATTGAATTATGTGGGACCAACTCTTCCTTTGTTACTGAATTATTTTGCTAATGACTTATGTTACTTAGAGAACACTTTGGTTATGACTTATGTTAATCAGGAATTATCTTGGGTATGACTTATGTTATTAAGGGATCATCTTGATAATGACTAATGTGATGGATCCTTTTATGCATTTTTTATTAGTGCACTACTGAGATTGTCTCTCATTACTTTAGTTTGTCTATATTAAGATAATTGATGACAACAGAATGTTAATACCAATTTTAGCAAATGGCCACACTGCTATTACTTCTGGAATTGATTATAAATGGCCACACTACTATTACTTCTGCTAAGTTTAGCTGTCCCAGGCACATTGATACCTTAACCTCAAATGAGTTCCATTCTGCACCCACAAATAAAATATAAAAATTACCATAAACCAACCCACAACACCAAAGATGATAGACACCGATAGTTTGTATTTAGCACAAGCTAATTTAGCCTTCAAGGCGAAAATCCTCATCTTCAATCTTGTAACCTCAGTCTCTTGTGTTTTTGTAACTCTATCTGCCCAAGCAAAAAAAGTGCACTATTTTCCATTCTGCAACATAAAAAAAAAACACATGAAGAAACCCATGAAGATATCAAAATAAAAGCATTGAAACTTACATCAAAATATACACGGCCCCAAAATCTCTAGTCAGGATTCTCTGTTGTCTTCGACCATCTCTGTACAGGGGGTTCACCACAGTTGCATGTAAGTGTTTGTCGTCCTCTACTACTTTTTTGCGATGATGTAGAGCCTTAGAAAGCTATGGATTAGGGTGTCTTCCTTGTTTTCACAGAGAATGAAGATGATGAAGAAGAAGAAGTAAATTTAGGGTTCAGATTGGGATTTTTATCGTTTAATTTTTTAATATAAATTTTTACACAAAAAATAAAAAATATTTAAAAAATATTTTTTATTTGACTCAGATACTGGCTACCACATCAGAACTCCTTTTTTGCCACGTTACCAACATCTGTTAATGATTTGAATGATGTTAACGCTCAGGGATAGAATTGATGCAAATAAAAAATTTTTGGGATAAAATTGAAATAAATTGAAACATAGGAGAATTTTTGAAACTTTTAGTAAACTTCAGGAAGAAAAAGTATACTTTACCCTTGTTTGAATAATTATATATCTAACGCATTGATTTAATATATTATGTTTTCATTCTTTTTTAAAATTCTTTTCTTTTAGAATAAAAATGATTAAATTCTAAGTAAATACTTTGATCATAAAAATTTTAGATATTATATCTATTACAACAAAAATATTGAATACCATCACATTTAACATCGCAAGTTAGCGGCGAGTTTACTAGCGGATTTACTGTCAGATTTGACAATAAATTCGTCGGGCAAAACATTTACCGACAGATTCCGATTTTTGATGGTAAATTCTCCCACAATAATTAGAGAGAAAAAAGAAAAATTAGCGCGATTATTACCGTCAGATTTAGGATCGAATTTTTCCGACATTAAACCTAATTAGTGCAATGCTGCGTTTTGGCTACTCGCTGAAATCCTCTCCCCCTCATTTTGAATTACAGTCTCTCTCTCCCTCACCCTCTCATCTCTCACACTCTCTCTATAACCCTTTCGTCCTCCATTAATGACGTCTCTGGCAATCCCTTCTGGCATCCCCTCTCGTTGTCCGTCTCTCCTTCAAGCAAGCTTCGACACAACTCCATTCTCTTATCTCTTAGACTCTTTCTAATCGTCTCTCCCTTAACGATGTCTCTGGAAGCCCCATTTCATCATTCGTCTCTCCTTTAAGTGAGCTTCGACACAACTCCGGTGATCGGCATTCGCCATCTCTGGTTTTGGCAACAACACAGTGCCACTGCAACTCCTTCCTCTTTTTTTTATTTCCTTTCTTTTTCTGCAATCCAGGTTCTTAATCAAATCTCTTTATGAATTTTATTTTGGTTAGTTTTAGTTTTATTAGTTTGATTTTTAGTTAGTTAGCTTATTAGATTTATTTTTTGTCTTAGTGGATTCATGTGGTTAAAATAGGATTAGAATTAATTACTAGATTCTGAGACAGATGGAAGTATTCAGAATTTCTTCATTTCTGATGAATATGCTACTGGAACTATTTGGTTAAATGCTTAATTCTGTTGATGACTTCCATTGTTAATTCCTGTTTCACTGAAAATTTGTTGTAAAATGGGTTGAATGGCACTTACTTGATTTTGAGTTGTCATTTATTTCATATATTGCGTTGGAATTGTGAAGTTGAATTGTGAGCTTGCCTATTAACATCTTTTTAGAAACTTTTCAAGTTATATTGCTTAGGCACACTAAAATGAGTGAATTGAACACTTACTTTCTATAGTTGTGACACAAACTATCAAGTGCTAGTGTGTGATACAATTTTGCTATTATAGGTTGTGATACAATTTTGCTATTATATTATTTTTGTGATATATGTATTTGTTAGTATGCTCTTTGCAAACATGACGACAGGCAAAGGTGTCATGAATTAGCCTCGTGGTCGTGGTAAAGGGAGGGTGTCTACTGGTACCCCTTGGGACTTCTCATTCATTGCCCTTTACTCTAACTACCCCAGGGATGTCACAGGCAATGGATGCACAAGATTAGCCGTCTATCATGGTCCCTAATCCCAACTTCGTGGCTCCTTCTGCTGCGTACCCCTGCCACCAAGAAGTCGTCTGACTGCTTCACCAGAGTGGACTCCTCCACCACCTCTAGCAACAGACACCGCGGTGTCGGAATCCTTTCATGGATTCCAGCCAGATGCCCCTCCACGACCTCCCATCATACGGATGACGATTTGGCCTGATGGTTTGATGGCTTGAGTACTATTTTATGTCTTTTAAATGTAAACTATTTTGATATTCTTATTCAATATATGTGGTTTCTAATCTTAAGTTTTTCATTTTAGTTACTTAGTTTAATTAGTTATATTCACTTTTCTGGTTTTAGGGGATTTAGATTGTTAAAATAGGTTCGATTTATGTTAGTAGGTTTGAACTGTTGAAAGTGTTTGAGAATTCCTGATTGTTGATAGATATTGTTGCTTAAGTGATATAATGCCATATTTGTTTGTTTGTGAATTGTTTAAGTGAATTGTTGAAAGTAGAGTTTTAGGTGTCTTCTAATTATAGATGAAACTCTACTAAAATTTCTAAAAAATCTAAATATAATTGAAGTTTATAGTGTAATACCCTAATTACCCTAAGCTTTATCTCGCGTCGTAAAGCAGAGGTTAATCAAAGGTTACGACAATTCTAAAGCTTATACATATTTATATATAGAAAGAGATAATAACTCTAGAAGTCCGATGAAGAATTAAACTCAAAAACAGAATTGAAAAAGCGCGAAATGTTCACACAAAGCTACACTAAAGGAGGCACAAGATATACATACAGATTTCAAGACATATATATATATAACAAAGTATAATAGTCATAAGGACTAGCCGCCGCCCGCGGAGTTTAAGCCGGCTAGTTATATATAGACATACAGAGTTTTGAAAGTAAACAGCTTATATAATATTTCTCTCAAAGTAAGTCTCTAAGGTAGAGATAAATACAAAAGTGAGAGATTTAAACAAAATAAACCAAAAGACTTCAAAGGATAGCAAGGATCCTTCGCTCTGTCACCATCAAAATAACTCACGGAGGTGGGCTGTGACCTGCATCTGAAAAATAACAACAAAGTATGGAATGCGAACCGAAGGTTCTCAGTATGGTAACAGTGCCCAGTGATGTAAGATATAAGACTCCTGGACGCCAGAGGCAATCCTAGAGCTTCATACCAAACATATATTCAAGCTTAATGAAATAAATAACTTAAACCGTAAATAATAAACAAGGTATCTAAACTTAGGGAATTTCTAACTAAAACTAGTCACCACTGTCCTACAGCCTTCACCAGCCTACCCTCTGTGCGATCCTATTGCCACCGCCGACCTAACCTCCTCAGCACCAGACAATCACAGATAATGCAAGCAAGTAAAACATAGGTAGTAATCATATATAACAAGTACTCAAGAAGCAAGTAGGCATATTACAGTATTAGGCAAACTCAAGTAATCAAAGCAAACAAGTATACATAAGAGATGCATATGATAAATGCATGTCCTATTAGCTCGTGATATCACTTGTCGATCCGTAAATGCCAACCTGACAAATTCTTCCAGATGTAGCCTTTTCTGTCATGCCAGAGATATAGTGCCCTGCACACTCATGCAGCAGCGAATCTGCTACGCCAGAGATATAGTGTCCTGCACACTCATGTAGTAGGGAGTCTACTACGCCAGGGATATAGGCCCCGCACACTTCATGCAGCAGAGAAAGAAACAACAACAACTACTTCATGCAGCAGAGAAATCTGCTACGCCAGGGATATAGGCCCCGCACGCACACTCTCAACAACAACTACTCATGCAGCAGAGAAATCTGGCACGCCGGTGATGTAGGCTCCGCACACTCCCATATGATCCAGTAATTTCTTCAGTCATTTCCAAGCCTTCAAATCGTCATACCCATCACCAGTTTTCAACTTCTCAAAAATCTCTTCAGCCATATACTTCACAACTCAACACACCCCACGCAAAACTAGAAGTTATACAAACCTTCCAAACCTAGATCACCGGCTCTAACTCATAACTAAGATACCCTTTTCCATTCTTTTATTATTTTCCCTCTTGATTCTAGATCCTAAAACTGGCAAAAAGGTTTTAAAACAAGTGTTACTGAAGTTTACAAGCTTGATGGAAAGGTGAAACAGTTGAAAACAAGGTTTTGATTGAAAAACAGGGCAGTGTGCGTGCGCACTCCCAGAGAAATTTTCAAGAGGTGTGCGTACGCATAGAGGTATGCGTACGCACAGTGGGTAAAATCTCAACTCTGTTCATCTGCACAAGGCGTGCGAATACCCTCAATAGAGTGCACCTTCCAACGTATGCGTACGCACAGGGCTGCGCGTGCACACAGCTTGCAAAACTTCGTTGGTTGTGTGCGCGCACAGGTCGTGCTAGCGCTCTCATCAGCAAGCTTTCTCCTGTGTGAGTGCGCACAAGGCTGTGCGTGTACACAGGTTCAAAACTCACAGGGGTGTGCGTGCGCACACAAACCAGAAATCACAAATTCTGCAGCATGCACAGAATTCAGTTTTTGACACCAAACTTTGAGTGATCATAACTTCCTCTACAAAAATCTATTTCTTACAAACTTTATATCCATTTAAAGATTTTTCAATGAACTTTAATTTAAAGAAAATTTCAATAAATTTTGAAAACTGAGGCTCAAGTTATGATCCGTCAAAGTTCACAAAAAATCTATTTTTACCAAAAACATTAAAACTCTATTTCACCAAACTTCTCAATCCAAAATCAATTGCTCTACATCCAACCCTAATGTGTCTAAATTATATCCCTATGTCTTCTAATTCATTCCACACCTAAAATTTTCAATTTTACCATTTTTCACTCCTAATCATCATTCATTCTATTAATCTCTCAAACCATATGCAACAACACCACACATCAATAATTCCTCATACATAAATACTTCACTTACCACCTATCATCATCATAATAGTCATCCACCATCAATCATAGCTGAACAGAAATAATGCATCCTCGTGCAACATTAACTCAAAATTAACACCATTCAATATCATCACCAACCATAAGATTTAAAAACCTACAATCATCATCATGATATATCATCACACATCATAATCATCAAGATCCTTCAACAAGCATCATAAACATATATTATACATTCCAACATTCCCTGTAATCCTCTTCATCATACAACATAATTTCATAATTAATTAAGCATACACCAACACTATTCAATCCTATCTTATAGTCCACTAGCCTAAGTGTCCAGAAATATTATATATTACATAGAGGAAACCAAAACCATACCTTCACCGATTATCCTCCACGCACGAAACCACCAAAAAGCCAAGATAACTCCAAAAAGTACCAAAGCTCAAACTAACAACACATATATCACCAAAATCAAAATCTAGAAACCACAACATACAATACTACAAGGGTATATGTGGAACTTTACCTTGTCCAAAGGGGATTGAGGCAAAGCCCAACAATTACCCACTACTAGAGATCATCTAAACAACCAAAACCACAAAATCTACTCAAAAACCATATCCAAAAACGTGAAAACTGTTAGGGCTGAAAGAAGGAGTATGAAATTCAAGTTGTCACCAAATTTGTTTAGCTATAAATGAAGAGCTCGATGAGAGCTTTGTGTGGCTGCAAACGGCTCGTCAATTGGAGTTCCGGATCAAAAGTTATGGAGTTTTGAAGAGGGAGATAAATAGTGACAATGGCTTCCTTCTCCTCTCTTCTCCCTATCCGAGCTCTCTCTCTCTCTCTCTCTCTCTCTCTCTCTCTCTCTCTCTCTCTCTCTCTCTCTCTCTATATCTCTTGGTGTTAAAATGAGCTTCTTAGGCTCATTTATTGCTTTATATAAGTTGGACTTGGGCCTAACTTGAGCCCGGTCCAACCATGTAGCGTTTTTAGTTTGTTTGGCCCAACTTTGGGCCAAACCTTTAAGATAAGTGCCCGGTTTGCTATTTCAAAAACTTTTCTAAGGTTTCCTATTGTTTCACTCTCTCTCACGTAGTGCTGGACAGACTTAAGCCGGTACTGCCGGCTAATCTATCGGTACGCGTTTTTACGCGAAATTTTTCAAAAGAGAACATTTTTCCACTCAGAAAAATCCACTGAATCCGAATCTCATATTTATATTTTAAGAAAAACATTTTTATATTTTTGAACCTATACCGGACAACTAAATTATTCTATTCTAGTTAAGCGGTTTTTCGTGAAAACTCTGGTTCTTACATATAGATTACTTGATGAGCGGATAATTTATACGCTTTTTGGCATTATTTTTAGTATGTTTTTAGTAGAATCTAGTTACTTTTAGGGATGTTTTCATTATTTTTTATGTTAAATTCATATTTTTGGACTTTATTATGAGTTTGTGTGTTTTTCTGTGATTTCAGGTATTTTCTGGCTGAAATTGAGGGACTTGAGCAAAAATCAGATTCAGAGGTTGAAGAAGGACTGCTGATGTTGTTGGATTCTGACCTCCCTGCACTCAAAGTGGATTTTCTGGAGCTACAGAACTCAAAATGGTGCTCTTCCAATTGCGTTGGAAAGTATACATCCAGGGCTTTCCAGCAATGTATAATAGTCCATACTTTGACTGAGTTTAGATGACGTAAAAGGGCATTGAACGCCAGTTCTACACTGCTGTCTGGAGTTAAACGCCAGAAACACGTCACAAACCAGAGTTGAACGCCAAAAATACGTTACAACCTGGCGTTCAACTCCAGAAAGAGCCTCTGCACGTGTAACATTCAAGCTCAGCCCAAGCACACACCAAGTGGGCCCCGGAAGTGGATTTATGCATCAATTACTTACTTCTGTAAACCCTAGTAACTAGTTTAGTATAAATAGGACTTTTTACTATTCTATTAGACATCTTTTGATCATTTTTAGATCTCTAGACCTCCATGGGAGGCTGGCCACTCGGCCATGCTTACCCTCTATTCACTTATGTATTTTTCAACGGTAGAGTTTCTGCACTCCATAGATTAAGGTGTGGAGCTCTGCTGTTCCTCAAAGATTAATGCAAAGTACTACTGTTTTTCTATTCAATTCAACTTATTCTGCTTCTAAGATATTCATTCGCACTTCAACCTGAATGTGATGAACGTGACAATCATCATCATTCCCCATGAACGCGTGCCTGACAACCACTTCCGTTCTACCTTAGATTGAATGAGTATCTCTTGGATCTCTTAATCAGAATCTTCGTGGTATAAGCTAGATTGATGGCAGCATTCATGAGAGTCCGAAAAGTCTAAACCTTATCTGTGGTATTCCAAGTAGGACTCTGGGATTGAATAACTGTGACGAACTTCAAACTCGCGAGTGCTGGGCGTAGTGACAGACGCAAAAGGAGGGTGAATCCTATTCCAGTATGATCGAGAACCTCAGATGATTAGCCGTGCTGTGACAGAGCATTTGGACCATTTTCACAAGAGGATAGGATGCAACCATTGACAAGGGTGATGCCTCCAGACGATTAGCCATGCAGTAACAGCGCATCGGACCATTTTCCAGAGAGGATTAAAAGTAGCCATTGACAACGGTGATGTCCTTAAATAAAGCCAGCCATGGAAAGGAGTAAGATTGATTGGATGAAGACAGCAGGAAAGCAGAGGTTCAGAGGAACGAATGCATCTCTATACGCTTATCTGAAATTCTAACCAATGAATTACATAAGTATTTCTATCCTTATTTTATGTTTACTTATTATTTAATTTCGAAAACTCCATAACCTTTTGATATCCACCTGACTAAGATTTACAAGGTGACCATAGCTTGCTTCATACCAACAATCTCCGTGGGATCGACCCTTACTCACGTAAGGTTTATTACTTGGACGACCCAGTGCACTTGCTGGTTAGTTGTATCGAAGTTGTGAATGAAAAACGATTTATTAAGACGTGCGTACAGAGTTTCTGGCGCCGTTGCCTGAGATCACAATTTCGTGCACCAAGTTTTTGGCGCCGTTGCCGAAGATTGTTCGAGTTTGGACAACTGACGGTTCATCTTGTTGCTCAGATTAGGTAATTTTCTTTTTGTTTTATTTTTAAAAAGAAAAAAATTTTTTCAAAAATCTGTCAAAATTTTCTCATTTGTTTTCGAAAAATTTTTTTTTTTAAAATCAATGTTTTCAAAAATATATTTTTCTTTAGAATTTTTAAGAATGAATTCTAGTGTTTCATGATGATTTGTTGAATCCTGGCTGGTTGTAAGCCATGTCTAATCTTTTGGACTGGGGTTTCAACTTATCATCACAAGAGCTTGTTGATTTTCACACACTTAGTTGCTCTATACATGGAAAGTATAAATATCTTCTAAAGCTTGACTGGCTATTAAGCCATGTCTAACCCTCAGATTGGAGCTTTAGACTAAGAGTACAAAGATTCATAGAATTCATATTAAAAATTTTGGAATCCTTATTTTTCTTTTTCATATATAATTTTCGAAAAAATCCAAAAAAAAAATCATAAAAATAAAAAATATTTCATGTTTCTTGTTTGAGTCTTGAGTCAAGTTGAAAGTTTGGTGTCAATTGCATATTCATCTTGCATTTTTCGAAAAATTCATGCATTCATAGTGTTCTTCATGATCTTCAAGTTGTTCTCGGTAAGTCTTCTTGTTTGATCTTGATGTTTTCATGTTTTGTGTCTTTTCTTGTTTTTCATATGCATTCTTGCATTCATAGTGTCTATACAAGAAAAATTTTTAAGTTTGGTGTCTTGCATATTTTCTTTGCATTAAAAATTTTCAAAAATATGTTCTTGATGTTCATCATGATCTTCAAAGTGTTCTTGGTGTTCATCTTGGCATTCATAGCATTCTTGCATGCATTCATTGTTTTGATCTAAAAATTTTCATGCATTGCATCATTTTCATGTTTTTCTCTCTCATCATAAAAATTTAAAAAATAAAAAAAAATATCTTCTCCTTTTTCTCTCTTAAAATTTCGAAAATTAGATTTGACTTTTTTCAAAAAATTTTAAAATCTAGTTGTTTTTATGAGTCAAATCAAATTTTCAATTTAAAAATCTTATCTTTTTCAAAATCTTTTTCAAAAATCAAATCTTTTTCATTTTTCTTATCTATTTTCGAAAATTTCAAAAAAAAATATTTTTCAAAAATCTTTTTCTTAATTTTACATCATATTTTCGAAAATAACATCATCAATTAATTTTTGATTCAAAAATTTCAAGTTTGTTACTTGCTTGTTAAGAAAGATTCAAACTTTGAGTTCTACAATCATATCTTGTGATTTCTTGTGAATCAAGTCATTAATTGTGATTTTAAAAATCAAATCTTTTTCAAAACTAATTTCAATCATATCTTTTCAAAAATATCTCTTTATCTTATCTTTTTCAAAATTTGATTTTAAAATATCCTTTCTAACTTCTTATCTTCTTATCTTTTCAAAATTGATTTTCAAATTTGTTTCAACTAACTAACTAACTTTTTGTTTGTTTCTTATCTTTTTCAAAACTACCTAACTAACTCTCTCTCTCTAATTTTCGAAAATATCTTCCCTCTTTTTCAAAATTTCTTTTTAATTAACTAATTATTTTAATTTTTTATTTTAATTTTTGAAAAATTACTAACCTTTTTCAAAAACTATTTTCGAAAATCACTAACTCTTTTTCAAAAATAATTTTCGAAAATTCTCTCTCTCTCTTATCTCCTTCTATTTATTTATTCATCTACTAATACTTCATCTCACCCAAATTCGAACCCCCTCTTCCATCTGTGTTCGAATTTTTTCTTCTTCTTTTCTTCTACTCACACAGGGACCTCTATACTGTGGTAAAAAGGACCCCTATTATTATTATTTTTCTGTCCTTCTTTTTCATATGAGCAGGAGCAAGGACAAGAACATTTTTGTAGAAGCAGATCCAGAACCTGAAAGGACTCTGAAGAGGAAACTAAGAGAAGCTAAATTACAACAATTCAGCAAGCACCTTTCAGAAATTTTCGAACAGGAAGAGGAGATGGCAGCCGAAAATAATAATAATGCAAGGAGGATGCTTGGTGACTTTACTGCACCTAATTCCAATTTACATGGAAGGAGCATCTCCATTCCTGCCATTGGAGCAAACAATTTTGAGCTTAAACCTCAATTAGTTTCTCTGATGCACCAGAACTGCAAGTTTCATGGACTTCCATCTGAAGATCCTTTTCAGTTCTTAACTGAATTCTTGCAGATATGTGATACGTGTTAAGACTAATGGAGTAGATCCTGAAGTCTACAGGCTCATGCTTTTCCCTTTTGCTGTAAGAGACAGAGCTAGAGTATGGTTGGACTCTCAACCTAAGGATAGCCTGAACTCTTGGGATAAGCTGGTTACGGCTTTCTTAGCCAAGTTCTTTCCTCCTCAAAAGCTTAGTAAGCTTAGAGTGGATCTTCAAACCTTCAGACAGAAAGAAGGTGAATCCCTCTATGAAGCTTGGGAGAGATACAAAGGACTGACCAAAAAGTGTCCTTCTGATATGCTTTCAGAATGGACCATCCTGGATATATTCTATGATGGTCTGTCTGAATTAGCTAAGATGTCATTGGATACTTCTGCAGGTGGATCCATTCACCTAAAGAAAATGCCTGCAGAAGCTCAAGAACTCATTGACATGGTTGCTAATAACCAGTTCATGTACACTTCTGAGAGGAATCCTGTGAGCAATGGGACACCTATGAAGAAGGGAGTTCTTGAAATTGATACTCTGAATGCCATATTGGCTCAGAATAAAATATTGACTCAGTAAGTCAATATGATTTCTCAGAGTCTGAATGGAATGCAAGCTGCATCCAACAGTACTCAAGAGGCATCTTCTGAAGAAGAAGCTTATGATCCTGAAAACCCTGCAATAGCAGAGGTGAATTACATGGGTGAACCTTATGGAAACACCTATAACCCCTCATGGAGAAATCACCCAAATCTCTCATGGAAGGATCAACAAAATCCTCAACAAGGCTTTAATAATGGTGGAAGAAATAGGTTTAACAATAGTAAACCTTTTCTATCATCCACTCAACAACAGACAGAGAACTCTGAACAAAATACCTCTAATTTAGCAAACTTAGTCTCTGATCTATCTAAGGCCACTGTAAGTTTCATGAATGAAACAAGGTCCTCCATTAGAAATTTGGAGGCACAAGTGGGCCAGCTGAGTAAAAGGATCACTGAAATCCCTCCTAGTACTCTCCCAAGCAATACAGAAGAAAATCCAAAGGGAGAGTGCACGGCCATTGACATAGTCTACACGGCCGAACCTGGAGAGGAAGGGGAGGACGTAAATCCCAGTGAGGAAGACCTCCCGGGACGTCCAGTGATCAATAAGGAGTTTCCCTTTGAGGAACCAAAGGAATCTGAGACTCATCTAGAGACCATAGAGATTCCATTGAACCTCCTTATGCCCTTCATGAGCTTTGATGAGTATTCCTCTTTTGAAGAAAATGAGGATGTTACTGAAGAGCAAGTTGCCAAGTACCTTGGTGCAATCATGAAGGTGAATGCCAATTTATTTGGTATTGAGACTTGGGAAGATGAACCTCCCTTGTTCACCAATGAACTAAGTGATCTGGATCAACTGACATTGCCTCAGAAGAAACAGGATCCTGGAAAGTTCGTAACCTTGTACCATAGGCAACATAATCTTTGAAAAGGCTCTGTGTGACCTTGGTTCAGGGATAAACCTCATGCCCCTCTCTGTAATAGAGAAACTGAGAATCTTTGGGGTGCAAGCTACTAAAATCTCATTAGATATGGAAGACAATTCAAGAAAACAGGCTTATGGACAAGTAGAGGATGTGTTAGTAAAGGTTGAAGGCCTTTACATCCCTACTGATTTCATAGTCTTAGATACTGGGAAGGATGAGGGTGAATCCATCATCCTTGGAAGACCCTTCCTAGCCACAGCAAGAGCTGTGATTGATGTTGACAGAGGTGAACTAGTCCTTCAATTGAATGAGGACTCCCTTGTGTTTAACACTCGAGGTCATCCTTCTGTAAACATGGAGAGGAAGCATAAAAAGCTTCTCTCAAAACAGAGTCAACCAGAGCCCCCACAGTCAAGCTCTAAGTTTGGTGTTAGGAGGCCACAACCAAACTCTAAGTTTGGTGTTGGGAAGTCTCAACAATGCTCTGAACATCTGTGAGGCTCCATGAGAGCCCACTGTCAAGCTATTGACATTAAAGAAGCGCTTGTTGGGAGGCAACCCAATTTTTATTTATCTAATTTTATTTTTCTTGTTCTTTCATGTTTTATTAGGTTCATGATCATGTGGAGTCACAAAATAAATATAAAAATTGAAAACGGAATCAAAAACAGTAGAAGAAAAATCACACCCTGGAGGAAGACCTTACTGGCATTTAAACGCCAGTAAGAAGCATCTGGCTGGCGTTCAACGCCAGAACAGAGCATGGTTCTGGCGCTGAACGCCCAAAATGGGCAGCATCTAGGCATTTGAACGCCAGAATTGCACCCTGGAGAAGAGCTGGCGCTGAACGCCCAGAACAAGCATGGTTCTGGTGTTCAACGCCAGAAATGGGCAACAAATGGGCGTTCAACGCCCAGAACAAGCACCAATCTGGCGCTGAACACCCAGAGTTGTGTGCAAGGGCATTTTGCATGCCTAATTTGGTGCAAGGGTGTAAATCCTTGAACACCTCAAGATCTGTGGACCCCACAGGATCCCCACCTACCTCCACTCACTTCTTCTCACCCCTCTTTCACACAATCCCATAAACACTCTTCCCCAAAACTCTTCACCAATCACCTCAATCTCTCTTTCCTATCACCACTTCACCACTCACATCCATCCACTCTTCCCCATAAACCTACCTCATAAACACAACACAACCCTCTCTTCTCTTCTTGGCCGAATACACCTCTCCCCCCTCTCCTCCTTATTTTCTTCTTCTTCTTCATCTATTCTTTCTTCTCTTGCTCGAGGGTGAGCAATATTCTAAGTTTGGTGTGGTAAAAGCATAAGCTTTTTGTTTTTCCATTACCATTGATGGCACCCAAGACCGAAGAATCCTCTAGAAAAGGGAAAGGGAAGACAAAAGCTTCCACCTCCGAGTCATGGGAGATGGAAAGATTCATCTCTAAAGCTCATCAAGACCACTTCTATGATGTTGTGGCCAAGAAGAAGGTGATCCCCGAGGTCTCTTTCAAGCTCAAGAGAAATGAGTATCCGGAGATCCGACATGAAATCCAAACAAGAGGTTGGGAAGTTCTAACAAACCCCATCCAACAAGTCGGCATCCTAATGGTTCAAGAGTTCTATGCCAATGCATGGATCACTAGGAACCATGATCAAAGTAAGAACCCGAACCCAAAGAATTATCTCACAATGGTTCGGGGGAAATACTTCGATTTTAGTCCGAAAAATGTGAGGTTGGCGTTCAACTTGCCTATGATGCAAGGAGATGCACGCCCCTACACTAGAAGGATCAACTTTAATCAAAGGTTGGACCAAGTCCTCATGGACATATGTGTGGAAGGAGCTCAATGGAAGATTGACTCCAAAGGCAAGCCGGTTCAACTAAGAAGACTGGACCTCAAGCCTGTAGCTAGAGGATGGTTAGAGTTCATCCAACGCTCCATCATCCCCACTAGCAACCGATCTGAAGTTACTGTGGATCGAGCCATCATGATCCATAGCATCATGATTGGAGAGGAAGTAGAAGTTCATAAAGTCATCTCCCTTGAACTCTACAAAATAGCCGAAAAGCCCTCTCCTGGGGCAAGGCTAGCTTTTCCTCATCTTATTTGCCATCTATGTTACTCAGCTGGAGCTTCCATAGAAGGAGACATTCCCATTGAGGAAGAGAAGCCCATCACTAAGAAAAGGATGGAGCAAGCAAGAGAGCCCATTCATGGATCTCAAGAGACGCATGAAGCTCATCACCATGAGATCCCGGAGATGCCTCAAATGCATTTTCCTCCACAAAACTATTGGGAGCAAATCAACACCTCCCTAGGAGAATTAAGTTCTAACATGGGACAATTAAGGGTAGAATATCAAGAGCACTCCATCATCCTTCATGAAATTAGAGAAGATAAAAAAGCAATGAGGGAGGAGCAACAAAGACAAGGAAGAGACATAGAAGAGCTCAAGGACATCATTGGTTCCTCAAGAAGGAAACGCCACCATCACTAAGGTGGACTCATTCCTTGTTCTTATTTTCTGTTTTTCGTTTTCTTAATGTTAAGTGCTTATCCATGTTTGTGTCTTCATTACATAATCATTAGTATTTAGTAACTTTGTCTTAAAGTTATAAATGTCCTATGAATCCATCACCTCTCTTAAATGAAAACTGTTTTAATTCAAAAGAACAAGAAGTACATGAGTTTCGAATTTATCCTTGAACTTAGTTTAATTATATTGATGTGGTGACAATGCTTCTTGTTTTCTGAATGAATGCTTGAACAGTGCATATGTCTTTTGAAGTTGTTGTTTAAGAATGTTAAATATGTTGGCTCTTGAAAGAATGATGACAAGGAGACATGTTATTTGATAATCTGAAAAATCATAAAAATGATTCTTGAAGCAAGAAAAAGCAGCAAAGAACAAAGCTTGCAGAAAAAAAGAAAAAAATAGCAAAAAAAAAAATAGAGAAAAAGCAAGCAGAAAAAGCCAAAGCTCTTAAAACCAAAAGGCAAGAGCAAAAAGCCAATAGCCCTTAAAACCAAAAGGCAAGGGTAATAAAAAGGATCCCAAGGCTTTGAGCATCAGTGGATAGGAGGGCCTAAAGGAATAAAATCCTGGCCTAAGCGGCTAAACCAAGCTGTCCCTAACCATGTGCTTGTGGCGTGAAGGTGTCAAGTGAAAACTTGAGACTGAGCGGTTAAAGTCAAGGTCCAAAGCAAAAGAAGAGTGTGCTTAAGAACCCTGGACACCTCTAATTGGGGACTTTAGCAAAGCTGAGTCACAATCTGAAAAGGTTCACCCAGTTATGTGTCTGTGGCATTTATGTATCCGGTGGTAATACTGGAAAACAAAGTGCTTAGGGCCACGGCCAAGACTCATAAAGAAGCTGTGTTCAAGAATCATCATACTGAACTAGGAGAATCAATAACACTATCTGAACTCTGAGTTCCTATAGATGCCAATCATTCTGAACCTCAATGGATAAAGTGAGATGCCAAAACTATTCAAGAGGCAAAAAGCTACAAGTCTCGCTCATCTGATTGGAGCTATGTTTCATTGATAGTTTGGAATTTATAGTATATTCTCTTTTTTTATCCTATTTGATTTTCAGTTGCTTGGGGACAAGCAACAATTTAAGTTTGGTGTTGTGATGAGCGGATAATTTATACGCTTTTTGGCATTGTTTTTAGTATGTTTTTAGTAGAATCTAGTTACTTTTAGGGATGTTTTCATTAGTTTTTATGTTAAATTCACATTTCTGGACTTTACTATGAGTTTGTGTGTTTTTCTGTGATTTCAGGTATTTTCTGGCTGAAATTGAGGGACTTGAGCAAAAATCAGATTCAGAGGTTGAAGAAGGACTGCTGATGCTGTTGGATTCTGACCTCCCTGCACTCAAAGTGGATTTTCTGGAGCTACAGAACTTAAAATGGCGCTCTTCTAATTGCGTTGGAAAGTAGACATCTAGGGCTTTCCAGCAATGTATAATAGTCCATACTTTGACCGAGTTTAGACGACGTAAAAGGGCGTTGAACGCCAGTTCTACGCTGTTGTCTGGAGTTAAACGCCAGAAACACGTCACAAACCAGAGTTGAACGCCAAAAATACGTTACAACCTGGCGTTCAACTCCAGAAAGAGCCTCTGCACGTGTAACATTCAAGCTCAGCCCAAGCACACACCAAGTGGGCTCCGGAAGTGGATTTATGCATCAATTACTTACTTCTGTAAACCCTAGTAACTAGTTTAGTATAAATAGGACTTTTTACTATTCTATTAGACATCTTTTGATCATTTTTAGATCTCTAGACCTCCATGGGAGGCTGGCCACTCGGCCATGCTTACCCTCTATTCACTTATGTATTTTTCAACGGTAGAGTTTCTGCACTCCATAGATTAAGGTGTGGAGCTCTGCTGTTCCTCAAAGATTAATGCAAAGTACTACTGTTTTTCTATTCAATTCAACTTATTCCGCTTCTAAGATATTCATTCGCACTTCAACCTGAATGTGATGAACGTGACAATCATCATCATTCCCCATGAATGCGTGCCTGACAACCACTTCCGTTCTACCTTAGATTGAATGAGTATCTCTTGGATCTCTTAATCAGAATCTTCGTGGTATAAGCTAGATTGATGGCGGCATTCATGAGAGTCCGGAAAGTCTAAACCTTGTCTGTGGTATTCCGAGTAGGACTCTGGGATTGAATGACTGTGACGAACTTCAAACTCGCGAGTGCTGGGCGTAGTGACAGACGCAAAAGGAGGGTGAATCCTATTCCAGTATGATCGAGAACCTCAGATGATTAGCCGTGCTGTGACAGAGCATTTGGACCATTTTCACAAGAGGATAGGATGCAGCCATTGACAAGGGTGATGCCTCCAGACGATTAGCCATGCAGTGACAGCGCATCGGACCATTTTCCAGAGAGGATTAAAAGTAGCCATTGACAACGGTGATGTCCTTAAATAAAGCCAGCCATGGAAAGGAGTAAGATTGATTAGATGAAGACAGCAGGAAAGCAGAGGTTCAGAGGAACGAATGCATCTCTATACGCTTATCTGAAATTCTAACCAATGAATTACATAAGTATTTCTATCCTTATTTTATGTTTACTTATTATTTAATTTCGAAAACTCCATAACCTTTTGATATCCACCTGACTGAGATTTACAAGGTGACCATAGCTTGCTTCATACCAACAATCTCCGTGGGATCGACCCTTACTCACGTAAGGTTTGTTACTTGGACGACCCAGTGCACTTGCTGGTTAGTTGTATCGAAGTTGTGAATGAAAAACGATTTATTAAGACGTGCGTA
The DNA here is from genome assembly GCF_059453495.1 of Arachis ipaensis. Classification (NCBI taxonomy): domain Eukaryota; kingdom Viridiplantae; phylum Streptophyta; class Magnoliopsida; order Fabales; family Fabaceae; genus Arachis; species Arachis ipaensis. Next base: position 17,753,447 of record NC_142439.1, on the reverse strand, counting down.
CAGAGTTTGTGGCGCCGTTGCCTGAGATCACAATTTCGTGCACAATTACTTCAAATTTGATTTAAACTACCAATCTTAAATTTTGCATTGATAGGTTTGCGCTAAATAACAACGCATTTACATAGGAGTGTACCAACGTCATCAAGCTGATGTACGACCACCCATAACTGAGCTACCAGAAGATCCCTGCTGAGACCAGAGACCGATCATATTCAAACCTTATCTAGTTTATATCTTCTGTTTTATTAATTATGTATTTAATTTCGATTAATTAGTGGTAAATGTTTTTTGTGTAGGAGAAATTTATATGGGACAAGACTCACGATGCCATGATTAGGAAGATCTTCGACCATCGGATGGCTTGGCAACTTCAGCATATGATAGAGGACGTACGTGAGAGGCGCAACCCCCTCACTGTTTGGCTCCGCCGGGACATTAAGAAGGCATTATACGTCAATTGGGAGACTGATGAGGGGTTTATGCATTACCGTCTCACAAACAAAGCTAACAGGGAATCGTCCAGGTCGTCGAAGTATACCGGCGGCTCAGCGACTTTTATGAAGACAAAGGCCAGGCTAGTATGTAACCTGTTTTATTTTATTATTAACTTCATTTTGTCTTTGACATTTAATGTTATTATTACTTGATTTAACATATTATTTCAACATGTGTAGTCTAAGTCATTGGATCGTGATGTGTCGATGGCGGAAACCTTCAAGTATATTCACACTCTGAAGGAGAACAAGGAGAGATTTACTGATCAGCAATCTAAGAATCATTATGTGAGTAAACATCATTTGACGTAAAGTTTTCAATTAACTGTCATCCTAATCATAACATGTGTTACACAGAGAGTCCTACACGCAGAGACTAGAGACCGCAACCCAGCAATCCCAGCCTATAGGAGAGGATGGCAGCAGCTCCGCAGATGCAGTCGTCGATCCTGACACGGTTTGGCACGAGACCGCATCTGAGCCATACAAAAATTGCATCTATGAAGTGGGATCATTTTTTGCCAACAACCTCCACACCTCCACATTTAGGGTTTCATCTGCCTCTGCCACCAACTGCGCTATCGATCCCGAGGACAGCGTTATCAGTTTGACGGATCAGGTGCTAATCTCACACAGATTAGGCAGGAGCTGGAGCGACTTCAGCAGATGGAGCAATAGATGGAGGTGTACCAAGAGCAGATATGTCCTAGTGGTAGCGGTACTGCTGGTGGCAACGGCACTGCTGGAAGGGCACCGACATCACCGCCTAGTCCGCCGCCTCAGTAGCATTAGGGGATAACGACGACGACTATCAAGATCTGTACTAATTAGAGTTTTGTTCTAGACTGTTTGATTGTATTTTATTTATTTGATTTTTTATTTTACTCGTACATTTGATATTTAATAAAATCATTATTTGGTTTTTATTATTTAGAATTTGACTGCCACTTGGGATAAATTTTAAAAAGATAAAAATAAAATAATTTTACTACTAGTTGTGTTTAAAAAAATAAAAAAATTATAGTTACCATCAAATTTACTGAAAAAAAATCCGACGTTAATTAGGTAGGAAACAAAATAGTGCCGCTCCAACATAACTTGTGAAAATTTTTCGCCAGTAATCAAATAGTTTTCAGGCAAAGAATTCGGCGTAGAATCCGATAGTAATTACCGGTGAATTGAAAAATCTAACGGTAACTTATTATTAATGAGGATTATACCATCAAATTATACCAACAAATTATTTTCATTATTTTGTTAATAAATTCAATGGTACTTAACATTTTTTTTGTACTGATTATAAAATTATTTATTTTAAAAATTTAAATTATTATACAAAATCAGAATAACAGTTATATATATACATATATATAAAACAAGATTAAATTTCTTGGTCATCATTATTTAGCTATTGGCAAGTTAGAGCCCAATCTTCATACAAAACTAGCCAGTAATAAAGGGTGTTCACAATGCAATTTAGATCGATTTTAAATAAAAAAAATTATTATCCAATTTGAACACATTAGTTTTATTTACAGTGCAATTTGGATTGAATTTATAATTTTATAAATAAAAAAATTAAATATACATAATAAATTTCAATATCAAATATTAAATAACTAATAATTATATAACCAGTCTTAATAATATTTTATTAAACTAATAATAACATAACGGTAGAAATAAAATTATAGATTGATTAAAATAAATCAATCTCATTTTAAATTCATAAAATGTTCACTAATAGTACATAAATAAGATGAAAATATATAACAAATTAAACATATTATAAGTAAAATTTTTAATATAATAATAATATTATTATATCACATTGTACGATTTAGAAGAAACATAATTAATATAATTTTAAGAAATAGATCCAAAAATTTGATCCAACCCATGCGATTTATAAAAATAAAATTCAATTAAATCTAAGTTAATACAATTTTAATCGGTTTTTCTTTTTACATTACAAGGGGCTTTCATACTCAAATATTCGGTTACTCTATGATCAAATTAAATAAAGAGAAAAAAATTTTAAGAGTTAACAGAATTTATTATTTTCAATCAGTTATTTTAGTTATAATCTAATTTTTTTAGTCTAATAATTCAATACAATATATTTTTAGTTTATACTTTTAAATATAATTAATTATTAATCAAAAACAATAAATTTTGATCTTCTTACATAAATGCGGCTCTCTTTTATGTTTTAAGTCCATAATATAGTAAGCAACTGTCGATGATTATTTAGTCTTTTCTACTTTTCCTTGGTGTTAAAACATCAACGTTCGTTAAGCTCTTAAGGTTTTTTTTTTCCCTCCCGGAAAAAGGATAGAACAAAAAACCCTATTCAATGTAAATTTAAATTCAAAGTCACTAACCTTTAATTTGATTATCATTACGTGTTCAAAAGCTTTACTAATCAAATTATTGGCAATGGAAAATTTTTATTAAATTTGAGATTGAGTATACATAACTCAACTTGAAAATTAACTCATGAAGTGAAAATTATTTTATATGAGTAAAGTATCGTTTTTGTCCTCAACATTTGGGGTAAATCCTATTTGTGTCTCTAACGTTTAAATCGTTCTATTTGTATCCCTAACATTTGTAAAAGTGATTCAATGTTATCCTGCCGTCAATTACACATCATGAGCGCTTTAGTTTGAGTTTTAAAAACCTCTTCTTGAAGTTAGAATATAAATATTTGGGATAGAATCGATGATCTACTCCGAAAAATAGCTCATCAAATGTTGAAACTAATTCCTACAACATTTAAATAATTCACTTTTCTAATAACATAATTGAATCTAAACACAAATAGTGGATATAATATTAAAATCGACCACATCCAAGTGAGACCTAATTGAAAATGAATACATCCAAATGAGAATAATTGAAAAATATAATCTGATTTGTTAGTATAATTGATAGTAGGATAACATTAAATCACTTTTATAAACGTTAACGATATAAATAGGACGATTCAAACATTAAGGATACAAATAGAACTTACTCCAAACATTAGGAATAAAAATGATACTTTACTCATTTTATATTTATAAATTCTTTAAAATTTTATTTTTAAAAGATGTGAGACTTGATGATATATTTTTACAGCAACATATGTTGCCGGATGGTCTATTTGCAGTTTTGCACAGCAAAGCAGCTCATGCAGTTTAGCTTAGTTTGTTGGGTTACTAATTGTCGCAAATTAAGTTAATTGTAGTCTAGTATATGCTGCGTGTCCACAACTCCACAAGTCATTAAGGTAGCGTTTGTTTTGAGATATTGAGATAAAGACGGAAAGACTGAGACTCAATATCATGTTTGGTGGTTCAGAGACTGGTACTAAAATTTCTGTCTCTGTCTCTGTCTCCAAAATTTCAGTACCTCCAAAAGATGGGAACACAGGAGACTAAAATTTTTAGAGGTGGAGACTGAAACTTTAATAACATTTTATATCTAAAATACCTTCATTTTAATTAATTAATTCCAGTTTGGTTGTTTGTACAAATTAAATTAGAATTTCATTCTTGTTTTAATTTCTGTCTCCCACTTTGCACCAAACAGAATACTAAAATTTATTTCAATCTCTGTCTCTTAATCTCTGTCTCTCAGTCTCAGTCTTTCTGTCTCTCTCTCTCCACCAAACGCCACCTAAAGGAGCTATTTGTATAAAATTTATATTAAAATTTAAAATACAGATTTTTTTTAGACAATGGAGGGTGTGGGAGGATCAAACGAATTTGTTTTTCAGCAAAGCACCCAACTCTTTTCCTTACTCGAGCTATCTCCTCTTGCGTTGAGTTATACTCTTTAGCTAAGTGCACCATCAAATCATAGATCTTACCGTCATCCATTGCATTGTCTCTCTCAAAAACATGCTTGTTACGACGATACCAAAGAGAGCATAGGGTGCAAGTAAACAACAAAGGCCAATGAATGCCTTAGTACTGAGATTAAGATGAAAAGTTCATTAACAATTAGGGAAAGAGGGGTTGGTTCAAGAACGTACTGGAACTCAATGAAGTGTCCTTGCTCTTCCACATATTATTTGCGACTTTGTAAGCGCGAAGGATGTGGAAGAAAGACTCTAAAAAGAAAAGACAAACCTGGCAAGTATCATCTTGGGTCATGTGCCGATAGGCTCGAACCTCATTTGTCAAAGGGGCTTCATTAGCAACTAGCCAAAAAAAGGTGCGCAATCTTTGGGGCTTCAACTTTTCAAAATTTCAAAAATAAATCAGCCTTAGAGTCTTCAGAGGGATTTAAATAGAGGGAACATGCTGACTTTATGCTAAATTTACCATCGGGATTAAGAAGCCACGCTATCTGATTATCCCCTAAGTTTGCTTCTAGAGCTCTTGAGGATGAAAAAACAGTGATTCATTCCTCTTCTAAAATCTCTTCAATTTTACTTAAATTCCAATCGTCATTTGTTGCATATTCACTGACCATGTCGTTCAACATATCTTTCGATATATTTAGTTGATTAAAAAATACATTAATGATTATTAAGTTAAACAATACATATATTTATATACAAATACATAATGATTAATTTTTCTATGCATATATTATTTTTTATATACATTATTCATTTTACATTAACTATAATTATAGTAGCTATTTTAAACACTTAAAAAATATATTTTAAAAAAGTCACACCTTTTATTATTTATTTAAAAAATAAAAAATAAAAAATGTGATCAAATTAAAAATATTACTAAATAATAAAATTTACGACCTTAATTTAAATTATACTTTTTAAGTATTACCACGCGTTTTATAATCACCTTAACCACCTTAATTTTAACTACATATTTTAAGTATTATCAAGTTTTATAATCACCTTGATCCCGCATATTCATAACAATAATAGAATTCACACATATATGAAAAAAAAAAATAATGAGTTTTGCAAAGTGAAATTCAGTGAATGGATAATTATTGGATATGACGCTCCTCTTATGGCTTTTGCACTATGTGATATATGTTCCTGCTGAGATGTTTTCTTGTCAAAGATATCTACGTTAAAAATAAATTTGCTAAGGTATATATGGATCAGGTGTAAGTGGTAACAGGTGTTTTAGATTTTTTTTATCGTTATTTGAGATAAAAAATAAATTTTGCAAAGTTTTTTTTGTCTTTTTTTCGAAAAATATGAATTTGGAAAAAAACGTACTCTTAGTAATGTTCTTAGGATGAGATTTATGATAGATTTAAATAAGTATTTAAGAAAAAACGTACTCTTAATAATGTTTTAGATTTTTTTAATTTATTTTTAATAAAATGTCAAAACGTCTTGACTCTTAGAAAGTTTGTAACTTTTTTTTTGGCAGGTAGAGTCACTCTTGCTCAATCGACTCTATCAACTATCCCATCTTATGTAATGCAAACCATAAAGTTACCTTTGAGTATATGTGATCTAATTGACAGCATATGTCACAATTTTGTTTGGGAGGAGCTAATTTGGTTAGAAACCTCATCTTCTTAAATGGAAAACTCTTTGTTTGCCTAAGGCGCAAAGAAATCTCAGCTTTAGACCTGCGTGAGTTCTTAATAATTCAAATTTGATGAAATTAGTCTAGAAACTTGTCCATAATAGAGGAGATCTTTGAGTTAAAGTTCTTCGAAGTAAATATGGATGTGGTGAGGCTACTCTTCCTGTTGTTAAAAAGATCAAAACAACTTTAAGTGCTTGGCTAGGCATCCAAAGGGTTTGAAAGGATTTTTAGAATAATCTCATATGGAGGATCGAATTTGGTACTGAGATTCATTCACTACAAAAAAAGGTTTAAAATGGCATTTATATTTATGGACCGACGAATAGATTCCAAGTATTCATAAACTTGTGGACTTTCTCAGCCAGAAGTTATCGAAGAAATGTTGAAAGAGAGAGTTTGCGAGTTTGTTATTAATGTTCATTGGAACTATGACCGGATTGGTACTATGCTGGAAGAGGATTGATATTCTATTTTTGTTTCTATTAAAACTTCTGAGCTTGAGTTAGGAGTCGATAGTTTGACTTGGTTTCCGGTATCGAGTGGTGTTTTTTCGAGCTATCTTTTTGGGGCATGCGAATCACTCAAATGCTTCCTTATTCTCGAAAATATAGAAGTTGGAGGCTCCGCAATAGCTGTGGTCTTTCTGCTGGTTCGTAGAACACCAAGCCCTTTTAACCAATGCAGAATGCGCCAGAAAACATATGGCAGAGGAAGACAATTGTGCTATTTGTAGTGTACCCCTGAATCTGTTTCATGTGTTCCGTAACTGCAGGGTAGTGAGCGGCATGTGAATAAGTATTGATAATAGTTTGGTTTCAGGTAATTTCTTTAACTCTCTTCTCTTGCCTTATTTGTTAGAGAATTTATTTACTAAATCTCCCTACCAAGGGCAATCTTGATTCCTTAATTCTTTTTGTTACTATGATGAATTCCTTATGATATTGATAGAATAAATTTATTTGATGTTGATGATATCATTGAGGAGGAGAAGGTTGCTCTCCTTGTTGTCTATCTAGCAAAGAACTTTTAGTATGTTCATGATGAAGTGAGTCGAGTTAGAAAGGTAGTTGGCAATTATATTGAGAGGCAGATTAAATAGCACCCCTAAAACCTCCTTTTATTAAGTTAAAGACAGATGGTTCGGTTCTACATAATGAAAAAGTAGCTTGCAGAAAAATTATTAGAGACTTGGATAGAAGGTATTTAGCTGGTCTTAGTGCAAAATTAGCTTTTACCTCTGTACTTCGGTAAAGTTCTGAAGAATTTTAATGGGTGTGGACTTTGCTATAAACCTGGGGTATAATCATGTGGTTGTAGAGGTGAACTCAGTTGTTGCAGTAAGACTTTTTTTTTTTAATGATGATATTAATTTGCATTCTTCTCGAACCCTTATTTTGGCAATTAGGAAGAGGTACAGCCGAATAATCAACTGGAGAATACAACATCAATTCCGAGAAGCAAACTCCTGTGTAGATGGAATGGCTAATTATGGTCACAGCTGACCTTTTGGTTGTCATGTATTTTTTAATTTATCTTCTTGTATCTCTCTTCTTTTTCATACTGATTCTATCAGTATCTTATTTTCAAAAACTATTGTCTTTTAGTTTATTTTTTTTTGGGCTTTAGGCCCGTTGTTAATAAAAAAAAGATATTCAAAGTAACTCGTCTATTCGATTCTTTCATATATACACATACAGTGGTATTTAAATTTATATTGATCCAAATTAAATTGTTTGTCTAATTCAATCTAAATCGAAAATGGATAAAGTACTAAATTAGTCCCCTATGTTTAGGCGTAATCCTGTATTGGTCCTTAAAGTTTAAAGTGTCCTATTTGAATCCAAAAAGATTTCATTTAGCTTCAATGTAATCCTATCGTGAGGTCAAAGTTAAATAATTAACGGAATATCTTACAAGACAGTAGTATAAGAATAATATCGATAATTTGGAGAACAAGTATAAGCTCCAGAGGCACAAAATCAACCGTGAATGTATCAATACATTTATTTATCATTTTTCTTATAATTTAACTGAAATCTTTTTTATTGAACTAAGGAGAATGATAAATAAATGTATTAATGCATTCACGGTTAATTTTTTGCCTTTGGAGCTTGTACTAGTTCTCCAAATTATCGATCTTGTTCTTGTACTGCTGTCATATAGGACATTTTGTTAATTATTTAACTTTGACCTCACGGTGGGACTAAATTGAAGCTAAATAAAATTTTTTCGGATTCAAATAGGACACTTTAAACTTTAAGTACCAAAACAGGATTATGCCCAAACGTAAGAGACCAATTTAGTACTTTACCCAACTGAAAATAAATTAAAACTTTATTAATTTGAATGTGATTGAATTCTAGTTTTTTGCAAACTGCATGGATCCAATTTCAACCGCACAATATGCTATAATATTATTATTTTATTATTATATTTATAATTTTATTTATAATATATTTAATTTGTTATATATTTTTATATTATTTATGTATTATTATTATTTAATAAATATTTTATATTTTAAATAAAATTTATTTATTATTTTTTATATTTTATTATTTTTTATTAAGATAATATTATATTTTTAAAATGATATTTATTTTATAATTAATTTTAATAAAAATTTTAATTTTAATTAATTTATTTTTTAAAAGTATAAAAAAATGATACTCTCAAAATATTGGGTTGGACCTTTGAGGTGTTCTTATTATGTTTTCTTATCACATTAACTACGCATACATTATGACGTAGTTACATTTGACGTAATCGAACTCTATCCAAGAGAATAAAATGTTAAAGTGATTAAATGAGACACGTAAGAATAAGAATCTCATTTGACATGTTAGTAACTATTAATGGTAAAAATTAACCAAATAATTTTAAATTTATATAATAAAACTAAAAGAAAAATAAAGTTATTGAAACGGACTAAAATAGAAAAATAGGAACTATAGTAATGCTAATCCCTCATTTAACCTATAGGTAGACTGTTTCAACTATTCAAGCAAACCGGTAATTACGCCCATATGTTATATCTTCAATTAATTACTAAAATGAAAAAGAAAATAGTGCAAAACTAGCTACATGTTATAGCTTTAGACACACTTTTAACACTATTGTGTCGGTACTCAAATTTATTCAATTTTTTGAATTAAGATCAATTCAGTCCAACTCTCAATATCTATCAAGAAAACTAAGAACACAAAAGAGTACAAGAGAAAGGAATTTTTAGTGGAAAGAATATTTTATTACTCAAGTATTTGTTACAAATGATCCAGACACACAAACTCTAACTCTCATCTCTATTTATAACCATTCACCTCCTCAATTGATGGTTAGGATTAAATCTAATCAATCGGTCCAAATTGATCATCCAGAACCTTCACTACAAATATCTATCCTACCACATTTTTTTAAATACTTCTAAATTATTCTATACTACTCTTTATACTTCTATATACATCCATACTCTTCTAGAATACTCTGTGACCTTCTAAGACATTCTAGAACGTTCCAAAACTATCTAGAGCATTCTCAAACAATCCAGAAAACTATACAAACACCATTAAATTTAACCTTTTAAAATTTACCGTGACATTCTTCCCAACTTATTATGCAGACGTCCTCGTTACATTCTGTTGATGATAGCGCCCTAGGTATTCTTGAAAATACCACAAATCTTCACGAGCTTCCCATCTAACTTCGATTATCAGGAGTCCTTTCCACTTGATCAAGTATTGGATACTTGGTGGTACTACTCTGTGTCTCACAATGCGATTAGCTAAGATATCTTCGATTTCCTTATCAAAGGATCTAATCACTACGGGCGGAGCACTATTCGAGTCACCTCTACTTGGTTCCTCTCGATCTCCATGATATGGTTTAAGCATACTCACATGGAAGACATGATGGATCTTCATAGAGAGAGGGAGTTGTACTTTGTAAGCAATCTCCCCAACATGCCCAATGATCTCAAATGGCCCTTCGTATTTGCGAATTAAGTCCTTATGGACCTCTAAAAAGGCTTTGAATTGTTATGGAAAAAGTTTAATCATTACCTTGTCTCCCACTTGATAGCTTGCATGCCTCTTCTTCTTATATGTCCATTTTTTCATCCTCTTTGCAGTTTGTCGAGGTAAGAACGAGTGACATCTACTTGTTCTTCCCATGACTTAATCATATGATAAGCTCCATGGCTCTTTCCTGAGTAAGAGGAAGAAAAAGAGTGTGTTGTAAGCAGCTGTTGTCTAGTCATAATCTTGAATGGACTCTCCCTTGTGGACTCACTCCTTTGCAAATTGTATGAGAACTGAGCAATGTCTAGGATTTTTATCCAATTCTTCTTATTAACGCTTACAAAATGCCTAAAGTAACAATCGACTAAGGCATTCACTCTTTCCGTCTGCCCATCAGTTTGAGGATGGAAGCTTGTCAAAAGGTGAAGTTCTCATCCAAGAAGTTTGAACAACTCTGGTCATAGTCATCTTGTGAAGTGTGGATCTCGATCGCTGATGATGCTCTTAGGCAATCTCTAGTACTTTACCAAATTCTTAAAGAATAGTCGTGCTGCTTTCTCTGCAGTGCAATCAGTAGGAACAGGTATAAAGGTATCATATTTTGAAAATCGATCCACTACCACAAGGATAGATCTAAACCCCTCGGACTTCGGTAAGACAGTGATAAAATCCAAAGACATACTTTTTCACGATCACTTTGGTGGCGGCAAAGGTTCCAACAATCCACTTGGTGTCTTGTTTTCAATCTTATCTTGTTGGCACACAAGACAAGTCGTCACATAGCTCTCCACTTCATTCCTCATTTGAGGCCAATGATAGGAAGATTCAATAAGTGCCAAGGTCCTTCGTTGGCCTTTATGACCAGCCCATTTAGTCTTGTGGCATTTCTTCACTAGCTTTCTCCTTATATTTTTTCACTTAGGAATAGGGGTGTAAGTTACCGAACCAAACCGAAATTTATCGCAAAACCGAACCGAAATTTACAACAACCGAATAAAAACCGAAAAAAATCGGTTTTTTTGGTTTTTTTTCGATGTAAACCGATCGGTTCGGTTCGGTTTTCGGTTGGCTCGGCAAAAACCGAACCGAACCAAACCGAACCGCATAAGTGGTTTAGTAATACATTGAATGGAAATTTTAGACTTAATAAATGTGTTTGTTTTATGTTTAGTTGTTGGAATGAGTTGAAATTGTGTTGAATTTGAATGTAATATAATATTATTTCAGTTTATTGATTGTTTTGAACATCATTTTACTAAAATTAATTTTTTATTAGTTAGAATTTAAAAACCGAAAAAACCGACCGAACCAAACCGCTTTTGGTTCGGTTCGGTTCGGTTCGGTTGTTGCGCAGATAGCAAACCGATTGGTTGGTATTATGTAAAAACCGAACAGATCGGTTCGGTTGGTTTTTGGTCCAAAACCGAACCAAACCGAACCGATAACACCCCTACTTAGGAATGTATAGTCTTCTCCCTTTGATGTAGAGAAGGTCGTCTTCTAGCCCAAATCGTTTGGTCTTACCTTTTCTAGCCAATTCTACCAATTTATTAGCTAATGGATCATGATGTAACCCTTCTTTGATGGTATAAAAAATATATTCTTCAACCATGGAAATGAATGCCAACTTAGCCTTGCGGTTCAGCGCATCTGCTATCGCATTAGTCTTGCCAGGCTTGAATTCAAATTTGAAATCAAACTCAGCTAAAAAATTTTGCCACCTAACTTGTTTGGGGCTTAACTTCTTCTGAGTTTAGAAGTAGCTTGTAGCCACATTGTCTGTCATGACGATGAAGTGTGAACTAAGCAAGTAGTGACACCAAGTTCTCAGACAATGCACCATGGCAGTCATCTCCTTCTCTTGGATGGTATATTATCTCTCTGTATCATTCAACTTGCGACTTTCAAAGGAAATAGGATGTCCTTCTTGCATCAGGACCCCTCCAATAGCGTGTCAAAAGCATCAGTGTGGACTTCAAACACCTTTGAGTAGTTGGATAGTGCTAGTACTGGTCCTTCTGATTATAGCAGCCTTCAACTCATCAAAGGCCTTTTGATACTCCTTTGACCATTCCCAAGAGTGATTCTTCTTGAGAAGATCAGTTAATGGTGCAGCCTTGGCAGAGTATCCATTGATAAACTTCTGATAGTAATTAGCTAACCTAAGGAATAACCTCAATTCAGATACCTTGTTTGGTGGCTCCCACTCTTTGATAGCCTTCACCTTCCCTTGATCCATGCAGAGAGTTTCATTTTTAATGATGTGTCCCAAGAAGTGGATTTTGTTCCTTGCAAAGGAACACTTTCTTTCCTCACATATAGGTTATTCTCTCGCAAGATCTTGAACACGGTTCGTAAGTGTTCTACATCTTCTTTCAAAGTATTGCTACAGACAATAATATCATCTAAGTAGACCACTACAAACCGATCAAGATAAGGATGAAAGATATCGTTCATCAAGGTACAAAACGTTGTAGGAGCATTGGTTAAGCCAAAAGACATCACCAAATCACTCATACGATCCATACCTTGTGACACACGTGGTCTTATGCTCATCACTATCGGCAATCCTCACTTTGTAACATCCTGACCTCAAATCCAGCTTTGAAAACCACTTAGCTCTACCAAGTTGATCAAACAAATCAGTTATCAAAAGAATAGGGTATTTGTTCTTGATGGTTAGCTTGTTAAGTGCTCAATAGTCGATGCATAGTCTTAACGAATCATCATGCTTCTTTTGGAACAAGATTGGTGCGCCATAAGGTGCCTTAGATGGACGGATGAATCCAGCATCATGCAAATTCTTGATTTATTTCTTCAACTCCTCAAATTCTGCCGGTGCCATCCTATAAGGTGCTGAGGCAGGTGGCTTCTCTCCTAACTCTAATTTAATCTTATGATCCACCTTCCTCTTAGGTGGTAGTTGCTTTGGCAACTCGAGAGGCATCACATCCTTATTTTATTCAAGGACTTCCTTGATTTAAGGAGGAATGTCTTTTCTTTCAGATGTTGACTCCTCTTGTAATAGAGCCAAATATGTAATCTCTTCCTTCTTGAACCCTTTCTTGAGTTGCATAACAGAGGGCATCGGTGGTCCTCCAGCTTTAGAGACTATAGATACCATGTATGGAGATCCTTTCTCCATGATGCATACTATGTCGTAGTATGGCATGGGTGTTATATTTGCCTTCGTTTGCAAACCGAACCCAATGTCTATTTTGAAATCGTCCATGGGTGCTACTGAAAAATCCACAAGACCCTTCCAAGAACCAAGAGTCATCTCAATCTCTTTTACTACTTCTTTAAGGGGTTTACCCTTGGTATTCACAGGTTTGAACCAGCCATTCTTTTCGGTGATCTTCAACCCAAGCCTCTTTGCTTCATCAGGCGTAATGAAGTTGTGTATAGCACCAATGTCGATCATAGCCATGACGGGTTTATCATTGATAAAAAAGGCTTTGACATACATCAAGCCTTTCTTTTCTGCAGTGCTTGCCTCTTTGCCCTTCACAACATTCATGAGTTAGACAGATCTAACACTCTCAGTTACTTGCGATTGAGTCTCTCGTTCCTCGGCGATAGATGCCAAAGTCCCTAACTTGGGACAATCCTTCATTTTGTGTGGTCCCTTGCACACAAAACATCCTCTTTTGGGCACGAAAGCCTTCTTCTTTTTCTCATACTCTTTCTTTGAAGAGTACTTCCTTTACTTCTTGATTAAGAAACTCTTTCCCTTGTATTTTTCACCTTTAGTAGAACTAGGCTTGGAGGAAGACTTGGATTTAGAGTCTCCCCAATGATACTCAGTGAGTGATTTAGCCACCACGATAGTCTCGTCGACATCCTTAACATTTCTTCTTTGTAATTCTTGCTTTGTCCAAGGTTGGAGTCCATCAATGAAGAAGAACAACGCATCCTCTGATGCTAAGTTGAGGATTTGAAGCGTAAGAATAGTGAACTCCCTTACGTAGTCGCTAATCGTACTCTTGTACTTCAACTCCCTCAACTTCCTCAACTTCTTTCTTGCTTCATAGACCATATTCTCAGGGAAGAATTGTCTTTTCAACTCTCTTTTAAAATCTTTCGATGTGGCTATATTGCAAGTACCATTTTTCATATCTACACCCTTTCTCTTCCACCATAAAGTAGCATTATCAGAAAGGTAGAGAGCTACAGTGGGTACCTTTATTACTTCTTCAACCACCCCTTGGCATTCGAAATACCTCTCCATTTGCCACAGGAAGTTCTCCACCTCTTGAGTGTCCCTTACGCCCTTGAATTTCTTTGGCTTTGGGAGATCAATCTTTGTTGTCTCCCTTATAATGGTTTGTCAGAATTTTGCCTCCTCGAACCAAACTCAAACTTCCTCGAATAGTTTCAAGAAATTCTCAAGCTTATCTTCGATTTGGAGCATGCTTTCTTTGAAAGCATCTAGTTCTCCTAACATGTGAGTTTTGAGGGTCTCCTTATCATATTCTATCCTTTGGAAGTGCTCATCCATAAAGGATAGAATATTCTCCAACATAGAAATTTTCTCTTCTAAGAAGTTAGAATCCTTATCTCTAGGTTCACTTGAAAAATGGGCCTTCTTGCCTCCTCATTGAGAAGAAATAGCATCCCTTCTCCTTTGAGACTCAACATGCTCCATGGTTACACTAGAAGCCATATCCACAAACCACTTGTGCTCCCTCTTGAACCTTGCTTTGATACCAAATTATCACAACCTTCGGCACACTTCAATGCTACCGTGCCGACACTCGAACTTACTCAACCTCTTGAGTTAAGATCAAGTTAGCCTAATTCTCAGTATTTAACAAGAAAGCTAAGAACACAAGAGAAATGAAGCTTTAGTGGAAAGAACACTTTATTACTCACGTGTTTATTACAAATGACTCATACACACAAACTCTAACTCTCACCCCCTATTTATAGACCTACCTCCTCAATTGATGGTTAGGATTAGATCTAATCAACGGTCTATATTAATCATCCAGAACCTTTACTACAAATATCTATCCTACTACATTTTTTTAAATACTTCTAGATTATTCCATACTACTCTTTATACTTCTATATACATCCATACTCTTCTAAAATACTCTATGACATTCTAGAATCTTCTAAAATCTTCTAGAGTATTCTAGGATTTTTTAGCACATTCTAAAATCTTTCGAACCCATCTAAAGCATTTTCAAACACTTTAGAAACCTATACAAACACCATTAAATTTAACTTTCTAAAATTTACTGTAACATACAACTACCAACGAAAAAAAAAAGCTCATAGTTGAGATTTTGGTCTTTAATAATTTTTTATTATTGTATAAATTTTCAAAAATTATTTTTGTCACAAATTAATACTTCTATCAACTTTAATGAAATTTATAATATGCAAATCAAAACACATAAATTCTTAACAAATTTTATTATAAAATAATTAAATTTTAAAAATATTATTATATGATAAATTTTAATCTCCTTACAAAAGAATAATTCATCTCAAAAACTTTTGAAATAATAAACATTTATTTATTGAAAAATTTTAGCATGGTGCGAACACGTATTCATGGAATCAAGAAAACAAGAATTATACTTTCTTTGATCATTCAAAAGTAGAATTAAAATGAATTATTGAATTAAAAGTAATCGAAAAAGAGATAAGGAATATGATCCGATTCGGTCCCTTTGTATGTATTAGTCATAGACTCATAGTTATTTGAGTTGAATAGAATCTCCGACCATATAATTTACAAACGTCGTGTCATATGCTTATCTTCTTCCATTGTATCTCATAGGTATGTCTGAGACAAAATGTATTTACTATATTTGGTTTTCAAAAATATTATAGTCTATCATAAATAAGTCATAAAATTAACTATATATTACCTATATTTATATATTCTTTTTAATATAGGATATTGATTATTAAAATAATAAAATTTGTTGCTCAGAATCATAATTTTTATATAACAAAATAATCAGATTCTCATAATAGAGAATAATCAACTTCTTTTATGAACAATCAAAATAAGAGATTTAAAAATTTTCTAACTTCATAATATATTATTATATTACAAAAATATTATACAAAAATTAGCTACTAAAATTAGTCACCATGTATTTATGTATGTTGTACAAAAAATTTGCACAAATGCTCGACGTTGAAAAGAATTCAATAATTAAAGTCGAAGATCATATATGCATGAAGCATATTATGATTGAAGAAAATAAAAATGAATTAGGCTTGATGGTTAAGTTACCTTATGTTTGGTGTCTAAATTTGCTTGAGGTTCAAAACTACTTAGCATCCAAGGTTACTTGAGATCCAAGACTATTTAAAGTTCAAGACTACTTGAACTCTAAGTTTACTTGAGATTCAAGGCTACTAAAAGTGTAAGTTTACTTGAAGTCTAAGAATAATCTTAGACTGTTTCTCTATAAATAGGATTAGTTTTAATATGCTAGGAGAGCTTCCATTCATTCACACACTCACTCGCTCTAAAAATTTCTAGTCATTGACGCACAGAAACAAGAGTTACAAGTCCACGTAAGTATTGGGAGACTCTATTTTTCTTTTGGTCATTTTTCAATTCTATTTTTTCTTTCTGTTATTTAAATTCTATCATTTTTATTCAATTGTACTTGTCAATTTCTGCACATTTTAATATAAGTCTTGCAATTTTTAATTCTTTATTTTTTGCACTTGTTCTTTCTTACTGTTTGTTTTTCTATAATTATTTTTTGGAAAAGTATAGGGAACCAAGTTAGAGTCTGCCAAATTTTACCAACAACAATTAATTATTAATTTTAAATTCTAAAAACAAAATTTAAATAATTAGTATTAAACAGAATTTGAAAGATAAGGATTAGGCAAATAGTAACCGCCCCATAAACGTCTCCACCTCTTCTTATCGCAGCTTCGGAAGTGCCCTGGCTTCTATCGCGCAGACCACTGCATCGCTGCCTCTGCAGTGCGCCGCGCACGTCACCACTCTCCCGTCGCACCGCCAGCTAATCTGTGTCACTCGCATCCATGTCGCTCGCCTGTCACATCCTCGCCGCTCGCGGTTTGCATATCCAAGGCCAAGCCCGCGTTTGCGCCACCGCGGCCTCCACCTCGACGATCCTTTGCGCAGTGCTGGTTCCCTCTGCAACCAATCCCCGTCGCCGCAAGGTGCTCTCTGCAAGCGCTGTTTCCTCCTCCGCTTGACCACGGTAGTGCCCTTCCTCTCGTGATTCGCGTTGCCGCCGACCATCACAGCGCGCTCCCTCTCTCTCGTATTCACCTTCTCAATCCTTTCTACTTCCTTTCTGGTGAGCCAATTCATCTTCTTTTACTTTTTCTTTTTCGATTTCTTTCTTTTTTCTCTAATTTAATTTAAAAATCAATTTCTTTTCTAATTATTTTGGTTGTTACAATATACATGTTGTGTCTATTATAGACTATGATGATGAGTGTGGCAGTCAGTGAATCTGTGTCAAAATTCATGATTTTATTTTTTTCTGGTTGTTGGTTCATTTTGAAATTTGCACTGTTTGTTGATTTTGTGTTATGTTGTTGCTAATGAAGATTTAGGTATGCAATTATCCTTGGAATATGATTTTACCTTTGTTATGAAGTTGTTGCCCTGTCAAAAATCATGAAAATTTTGTCGAATTAAAGATGTGAATATTATAAATTAGGTTAAAAGTTTTATGTTTCAGAATGTGTTTTTAACTCCTTAATTATCGATCTGTTATGATCCTTTTTTAAATTGACATAAATTATCGATCTGATAAAGGTTATTCTGACATTAGTTCTAGTCAGGTTTTTTCTCAACTAATGACCAATAAAAGTAAATAGAGAGATAGGATCAAACATGTTACAAATGTTGCAAATTCTTGCTAATGTACTAAAAAGTATCATTTATAAAGAGGTAATTATAGTTAGCTGCATTTACTTATAGTTTGTAATACAAATGTTCGAGTAATCTTTGTTTTTATCATGTTTTAAGCTTTATAATATTAAAACCTTTTTATGATATAAGTATATTCTTCTGCTTCATTTGAAAAATGAATAGTTTCCATAAAATCATGAATCTAATTTCTGATAATTACTTTTTCTTGTACAAAATATTAAGAATAATGTTATCACACATGAGGCCATGAATGAAGGAGCAATTTCTTTAATTTTTTTAAAGAAGCATTTCCATCAATTGCTAAATTATTGAACTATTTCTGTCTAACTTTATTTCTTTACATTACTTTTAGAGATGAGCTTTTCAAACACTGGCTAATAGTATTGGATAAGAAGATTCTTCTATTAGGATTTAATAGAAAAAAAAAAGTTAATTAAAAAGATAAAAAAACATGTTAAAAAAATCTGTTAGATAGAAACTCAAGTGGAACCACCTACAAACAAATTGTGAAAACTCTGTAGAACTATAGTTATGCAATAATGTTATTTCTCTACTCATGATTTTTATCTACTATTAAATATAATATAAATTTTATTTAAATTAAATTCATATTCCATCAAACAATAAATAAAATTTGAAACTTGGTTATTGCTTAAGGAATCCGACTTATTTTGGTATGAAGATAAGTGATTCAGGTTGATGATTATGTTTCTTAGTTCTGGAATATAGTTGTTGCTCGATTACATAAGTTACTAACCTTTAAATTTAATTTCCTTATCTATATTAGCGGATCATATGTTGGGAGGGGCAACTGAAGTAGATAGATCAAGACATCTTAATCTATATGAAGATCCTGCGGTGCCCTCTGATGCTGAGACCAAAATAATAACTAATTGATTTGTTTTAAAATGTTTCTTAAATCCTTTATGTCAAATATTTTGCTTTTTGCATAGGTGATTGTAAAGCTGTCAATATTTTGTTGAAATTAGATGCCAACTATAATGTATAGTGGTGTTGCTTACAAGTATTTTATTCATACATGATGTTTGCTTGTGTATTATCAACCTCAGAATATGACATAATATTCTTCTCAAATTTAAAGTTTATTGTTTAGTTTCATGAACCGTGAACTTTGGGTTGTAGTTAATTATGTTCAGATTATATGACAAATCATTATTTATTTCTTATTTATTTTTGTGGTCTTGATCAAAAGTTAGTCCTCTTTGCTAAAGGTAGGAGCTTGTATTCAAAGATTAGATCAGGTGCGCCAGAACGAATTAAATCTTACCTGATTTTAAGTAGTTCTGAAATTAATGACATATCCAATCAAGTTTTAAACAAAAGACACATTCATCACAGACACAGCCAAAGAAGTTTGAAACACAAGACACATCTATTAAGGACACATCTAACAATTAAAGACACATCCAAACATTAGTCGGTTAAAACAAAACAAGTATTTAATAAATGCAAAAAGACATATCAATTTCTTAACAGAGAAGGCACATTCACACTTAAAATTTTTTTACAAGAGATAACCAAAGAAAGTTCACAAGTCTTGAAAAGCAACATCGAAGTTCTAAATAGAGGACACATCCATTAAAAACACATTCAAATAAGTTTTAAACAAAAGACACTTTCAACAGAAGATACATTTATTAAAGACACATCCAAACAAATTTTAAACAGAAGACACATCCAATAGAAGACACATCCAAGTATTAACTGGTTAAAACAAAACAAGTGTTTAACAAAAGCAAAAAGATATCATCTAGAGAAGCATCTTTAACATATCAAAAAAATTAAATATCTCTACCGTCTTCATTTCTAACAACTTCTCCTTGTATGCTAATTAACCAAACAAAGCATCGTAAGAAACTATAATAGAATAATTTAACTAAAAATAATAGATCTACTAAGCTAGTACAATTTCTGCCTAAATGAATTCAAAGGACACAAGGGAATGTTATGACATTCTACTTCTCGTTCCGAAGAACATACAAGTTGGCTTTCAACAAGTTTTTTGAGCATCTCATTATTTGTAAGATCAGGTGAGGTAAGGGTCTTATAAAAGAATTCTCTATACAGCACAAGCTTTTGTTTCTTCTCTATCTATGCATCTCTTGGAAAATTAGAACAAGCCTTCTCTTAGGAATTCATGTTAAGCACCATGTGATCAACCATTTACAAGTTCTGACTTTGCTCCTAAATCAACAACAGAATAAATTTTCCATAGTTATAAACAAAGACTAGCCATTCATGACTAATTCAACATCTCATCATAAGCATATAGAGCGTATAAGCATACTCTGCAAGTGGATCAATTAGGTAGATATTAGCAATAAAGCTTCCCAAAACAAATAACTTGAACCTTAACTCAAATGGACACATTCCAATAGTCTAAACTAAGCTGCTAGATACTTATCATGATTCATGGTGATCATTACTTCTCCTTGAATGGTGATGTCATTCAATTTGAATAATATCCAAAAGTCTTCCAAAGAACTTACTCGGGGCAATGTATTCATATGATCCAGCAACCCTGGACATGGCACCGGCACCAGCACCAGCACCTCTGTCGCCCACCTCACACTGCAAGGTCTTAGCAAGCCCAAAATTCGCTACATGAGGCATAAACTCATGATCAAGCAATATGTTATTGCTCTTCACATCCTTATGAACTATAGCAGGCACACAATCATAGGGAATTAGTGTTTAGTAATGATAGATTTTTGGTAAATTCAATTCTATGTTGTTTCCATTATAGCATATAACTAATAAAAAGGCAATAAACTCATCATAACATATAGCTAAAAATAGAAAAGTTACACTAAACATACGTATAACCAAGTAACAAACACATAGTGGCAAATGGAAATTAAATGAAATTACATGACATGAAAGTCCAGAATCGAAATTCGACCTTAAAATCAATATACAACATTATATTCCCATTAAAATAAGCATGAACTAAAGGAGCTCAATGAACTGCAATTCAGAAAAAAGTTACAAGAAAATTATATGAAACTATCTCAGAAGAAACATCCAACTAAAATCAATGAAAAATCCATGAATCCAACAAAAATTAGGAGCATCACATAAGAACCATGAATACCAAAATCGAAATAGCTATTGTTACTTAAAAGCCTAACAATATACAAACCAATTGGAGAACACCGGGATGATTGCAGAGAGCGGCGTGCAACTGTCGGTGGCTAGACGCGGCGGGGCAGCGTGGACACAGAGGTGGTTGCTGTTGCGGCCTGGAGGAGACGATGCGTCGTCGACACCTTCAGACGAGAAGGACTCCCGCGGCAACATCTATCTTCGTGGGAACCAGCATCGGCGGCGTCGACCTCCGTGATAGCAGCAGTGGCGGGGATGTGTTATGGTGTTGAAGACGACGGCGTCCTCGTGGGTGGGCGGAGCAACTCAGGCTGCGCAGGTGGTAGGCGGAGGCGGCGCCGAGGAGACCTGTCGACAGGGCTGATGAGTATGCAGCGCTGGAAAAGGATATGGGGGTTGGGGGAGTGTATCCACAGTAAGAACAAAAGGGTATAGGGTAAATCAGGGTTAGTGTGGTAAACTAGTGAAATTAGGATTAATCTGGATTAATTGGGGATGTGCCTTTTGAAATTAAGTGGGCTTAGAGCCCAACCCAACTAAAGTTGGCAGATGTTGACAGAAATGCTGTTGGTAACGTAGCGGGATTATTATTTTTTTACACTTCTATTAGAAACGATCTCTAAATTGTAAGAGCAACTCATAAAAGGAGAGTCGTATCTGTTTCTTGAATTGAGATTTTGATACAAGTTTGGTCGACACCTCCTATCGAGGTCTAAAAAACAAAATCTAGACAAAATATTGTATAAATGCATGTGTGTTTAATTTTTTTATGTGTATTTTATATTTCAACATATATTTTATACTAATGGTTAATTTTAATTGCTAATTTTAATATATACCTAACATAGTCGATTATATTAATATTTGTTTTTATTTAAAATTTTAAATTAAAATAAGGGATATTTTACTACCACCGCCACCACTCCCAATGGAGTCGAACGACGAAAAGGACGAAGACGACTATGCTAATTATTGTTGTTGATACTATGTACTAGAACACTTATTACTTATTTATGTTTGGTACTAATTATTCTTAGTTTGATAATTTGGTTATTGTATTTGATAACTTGAATAACTTGTTTGCTTATTAATATATTCTAATTTTCGTTTAATTTCAAATTTTCATTTAGAACATGGATTAGAACAATGATAATTAAAATTTATTTTATTTTTTTGTATGATCGAATATATATTATATATTTATTTGAAAAAGAAAAATATAAAAAAAAAACATTCTGTTATCTTTACCAACAAAAATTCATCAAGATTTTTTTTTACAATGATACACAAATCTTTCGTCGGTAAATGAAAAAGTTCTCTCTTTTTAAATTTTAAACTCCACAATATCGACAAAAAATCCATTAATCAGTTAGTTGAAAAATTACTGATAAAAAATTCATCAATAATTTGTTACCTATTAAATTCTAAGTCTCAAAGTTTTCGTGGAATTTTTTGTAATAACGAGATAAAATCTATCGATAAGTTTTTGACCTAAACAACTCATCAATAAATTACCACGGATGAGATTTTTATTGTCAAATGAAGTCTATCTGTAAAACAACAGAAAGGGCCAATAAATCTACTTGTAATGACCTCTTTTCTTGTAGCATACCACTTTATAGGACATGTGAGAGTATGGACCAATCCAAATTTGAAATTTTTATGGTTTTGAGAACTAGGCCGAATAGGTCAATTTAATGTGCGGCACTTCTTTTTCCTAGTATATTATATAGTAAACAAAGATTCAGACAATGCTTTTTTTTTTGAGAAAAATGTTACTAGACTAAAAGAATATAAAAAGTTAGTTAGTATTAATACAAAAATACAAGACAAATATTAAAAAAGAACCAACATTTTTTCTATTTGTTATTGATAGTTTAATCTCTTTGAGAGAGGAAAGATTAGATAATATAATTAACAATTCCGTTACGTTACCAACAATATTTCTGCCAACTTCTGCCAACTCTTATTTATAATTGTATTTAATAAAAGTGTTTTTATGGATGTGTCTAATAAAAATGTATTTTTTATGGATGTGTCTAATAGAAGTATTTTTATAGATATATTTTTTAGATGTGTCTCTTTATACATGTGTTTAAAATATAATAATTAATTGTTGTTGGCAATAAGTTGGCAAATAATATATTGGTACTCTATACTTTTCCTATAATTAAAAAGTAATAAATGTTATGGTCTTAGAAAACCACTGTCAAAAGGAACACCAAGAGCGTTCAACCATTGGTCAGCACTATTGTTAGGTCCACCCTTGAGGAATTCAGCAACAGTGAATCGCATTGCTTCATTCTTGGTTATTATACCACGATATCCCTTCCACTTGATTCTTCCATGAACTGAAGCAGCTGGTCCGGTATTTCCATACTCACAAATATCTAAGAAGCCTTTCATCTCATTGCCATCATGAGGGGCCCATCCTTCCAGATTAATCCAATCACCCAGATATGATTCCATAATTACTGCTCTCGATCCTTCCTTCCATGGCCTACCCAAATAAGTCTTGATTTGATATTTGACAGGGTCAAACATTGAATCTGGAACAATCTGGCATTCCTGAATCACAATGCCAGTAGTCATATTCCTCTCGACGGTGCCATCTGCGACCAACACATTGAACTGAGTTGGCAAGGGCATCCTCACAATGAGCTTGCTTCTCTGGATCACGGCGGGGGATGTACCGAAGATAAAGTCAACTGTTCCAGCAATTTCGCAGTTGCGGTAGAATTGTCTGTTGGCTTGAACATACAAAGTGTCTTGATAACCGTGTATGTGGCAGTTATAAAAAGCTGAAAAATCTCCTACATTTCTGAGTGCAACTGCTTGGTGCCCTTTTGCACCAGCTGCATTCTCGAACCTCATGTCCTTCGCAAGAAACATTCCCGCTTTATTCACTACATGCATGCACATTCATTTTATTATATATTAATTAGAGTAATCATTATATATTATGTATGACTCATATTATCTATCGTGTACTAGATTTATTTCTGTATTTGTAAACTCTTTTTTTCCATATAGGATATTATGTCGAGTTTCGAGTGACTAGATAAAAGATGAGTTATACAAATATTTGTCGTGTATGTGTGTGCCTACGAGAAGATTGACGAAGGTTTATATGTAGTTATTTTTATGAAATTATTAGTTAAAAATTATTATCTAACCGTTCTTAGCTATCAATTTCACAAAAAATTACATGTGAGTCTTTATTCATATAATAATAAAATAGAGAAAATAAGGAATTACCAAAAGTGGCAGTTAACATGGTCTTGAGGTTGTGGGTGACATTGCTCATACTAGCAGTGACAATGGTCTTAGTAGGGCCATCGCCATACATGAAAACGTTCATTGCATGAGATGGAACCGTACAATTCTCCTTATAGATCCCCGTCTTAACATAGATAATGTACCTTCCCTGAAAATTCTTTGTCTTTGGGTATGAGTTAATTGCATCCTGAATCGTCCTAAAGTTTCCACTACCATCTTTAGCAACCACTACATTTGGAACATAAAACTTCACATCCTTCGCCAACAGCTTGCGATCTGAAGAGGAAAACCAATCGGGGAACCCCTCGTTATCAACCTCTTCGCGAAGAACACGCCCAGAAGAAGAAATGGGTTTCATTTGCACATGCACACCAAGATCTTCAATGATCTTAGCTAAACCAGTAACAATATCGAGAGTTATGATGGAAACCTTCTCAACACGATCCAAACTCTGGCTTTGTAGTTGTTCTTTGATTTTTCTCTCTCCTTCATTTTGATCTTCAAAAATGTCAACACAAGATTGCTGATATGAGATAACGGCGCTAAGCCAGTTCTTGAGGTCGGGGCTTTGCGTTTGCACGGAGTTAATGTCGTGATTGCTGCGAAGCGCATTGCTGAAAAGATCGAGGCTGCTCAATGCGGACTCCATGACTTCTTTGCAACCATCAATGGCCATCTTGATTCCATTGTCATCTTTGGAGAACTCCTCCTCAGTCGTTATCATCTTTAGGGCGGTGGTGACGCTGTCTCTGATATCGTTCACGGCGGCGTCGATATATGCTTTCGGGTCGGAAGAAGAAGAACCATCAACTTGGCTTAGAACCTCGCGACAGAGGTTTTGATCCTCTTGTGTGTTGCGGCACATGAGACTCGTGAACCTTTCTTTAGTGTTTTGCACTTCATCAGCGCCATTGCTTTTCTTGTTATTAACGGCCATGATGACCCCAGTGGCAACTACCGCCACAAGGATGAGCGAAAGTGAAACAACTATTGATACTATGATTTTTCTTTTCTTTTCCATTTATTTTTTATCTTCTTTTTTTTGTGTTATTGGAAAGCATTGCAGCACTTTCAAATATTTATAGTCACTCACAAGATGTTTGTTGAAACTACTATAGTTTATTAGTTCAGATAAGATTATGTTCAGACACGTTTAGAAACAATTGTCTATTAATAAGGTTAATTAATTGGTATTTTATTATAACCTTGATTAGATTAACTGGCATTGTGGTATGACCAACAATATAAATTGTTTAATTTTAGTACTAAACTGTTGGATAGAAAATTCGATAGTTAACAATTCAATATGAAATTAGCTAGTTTCGATCATTGTTAATTTTCTTTTATGTTATTTGATTACAAAAGTGTCATGTAATCAACAAATTTCAATGCAAAAATTCACAGATTTGGCGGCTAACCAAATTCGGTCACAATAATACAACTAATTTTGTAACAGATAAAGATTTGCTATGACCAAAAACGTTTTTGGTTGCTAAATTGATATCTACAGTAAAAGTTATCTACCAATTTAACAATCAATTGAAAAATTAGATTGGTTAGACTATTGCTACCTATATTGAAGTGCTTTCATTGTTAAATTATTTCAGATTTTTCATGTTATTTATCAATTTATACACAAGATCATCTGTAAAATAATATGTTAGAAATATAATTATTTATGTAATTTTTTTATTAGTCTAATTTTTCTAGAAGAAATAATTTCATATCATGGTATTAAAATAAAAAAAAAATTATTAGACTCCAAAAACAAAAGTCAGCATAAGACAAAAAAAAAAAACTTATATAAAAGTTTTAACAAATCTGAAAGAGATTTTTGTTGGAAAGAATCTATCAAAAATATAATTATTTATATGTATTTTTTTTTTTGTAAGTTTAAATTTATAAAAGAATAATTTCATCAAACAATGAAATCATTCATGAATGGAGAAGATGAAAAAAACATTATCAAAAGATTACTGACTTATATTATTAGTTATACAATCTAATTCTTTAGTTAGTTACCGAGTATGATTACATACAGTATCTCAAAAAGAAAACTGATAAAAACTGATCACTCTATTAAAAACACTGCACACATTGAAACTAAACTGATTTAAGGCCTAAAAGATCTTCCAACACTAAGAATATGAGAGGCTCTGGGAAGCATCATAATTCGACGACCATAGTGTTTGATGGGAAGCTCTATCATCTCATGACATGGAACCTCAACCATCCAATGTCCTTGTTTTGCAGGATACACCCCATTTCCATTCCTATTTTTTGCAATGGGCCTTATTCCCATTCCAATAATCTCTTCTTTCTGCTCTGATGGAACCACCATGAATAATTCTCAACAAGATATGTAACACTACGGTTTTGTTCTTTGTTGTTTCTAGTTTCAGTACAAGTTAAGATGCTTGAGTCCCTTTTGTTTATATAGAAAGCAAAAAGTGGTTCTTTAAGCTTCTCTTTATACTATCTTGGCACTGATGCAGCACTTTTAACTAATTTAATATAATTTGTTTGGCCGAAGCTAATTAAGGATTATTAAATCCGATAGATTCTGGATAAAATAAAGTAATTTATTTCACGTTAGATTTGCCAAATGAATTTTTTTTTCTTGTTGTTGGTAATAATATTTGAATAATTAAGTTTGATTAATTCAAAGGCAACAATTCATTTATTTTTTTAATTAATTATGGTTATACTTTATCAAAAATACTATAATAAAAAAGCATATATTATATTAGAGTTTTTAATTAGAAAAAAATAACAAATGAATAAAAAATATATATTATAACAAAAAGTAATTTCATGACATGATATTATATTAGAATTTTTATGATCGAAAAATTTAAGTTATTGTTATTTTTCAAAAAAAAATAGCATAAAGTGAATAAAAAAAAGAAAGTTTATATAAATAATCAAATAAACTCAAAAAATATTCTTAAGGCGATATGTTAAAAATATAATTATTTATATATTTTATTTATTTATTTAAATTTTTGAGAGAAATAATTTCATAATAGCAAACTTTTTACATGTAGTATTCTCTCTTTGTTATTTCTTTTTAACTCGAATGTTTTTTTGGTTCAACTTATAAATTGTGGAAGAATGTATATATACATGATTCTAGCATGTTTCTTTGGTTCTCCTGTTTGTTTAATAGATATTCTTCATGAGGATATGGTCGGTGTGGCTTTTTGGATAGCTAGGGTTGCTTCAATTTTGAATTTTAATTTCTTTTGCTGTTTGCGTTTTTGGACTCTTAATTTAGTCCTCCTAGTTAGATGGCTTTTCTTACCAAACAAACACTAAATTATAATTATTCTTTTGCTCGTGGATTCACTTTCCGCACATATATATCATGTTCGCATAATCTGACTTCAATAATTTTGTATTATTGTAATAGCTTCCTAGTTAATTAATTAATTTTAGCTAGCTAGCACAATAATAACGTGAATGATATATTTTACTATATATGCTCTTTTTTTTTTTTTAGTTATTGGATTATTTAGAAGCTAGCCTCTTTTTTTAGGGGACAAAGAAGATATGAAATTTGATGGACAAATCACTCATCTAATCTAAGATAATGAGAGCTCAAAATTACAGAAATCAGCCAAAAACAAAAACAGTTTATGAATCAATTAGAGATACAGATCTATATAATTCGAATTAGGTTAATTTGAATTCCATCTCTATGTAATTCGAATCACATTGATTCGAATTATACACACGCACACACTCACTAATTCGAATCAGGGTGATTCGAATTACACACACGAAAGCAGTATGATTGTGCACTCCCCGAACAGCATATGAAATGTGTGCATCTCCGAATACCACCGCTCAACGAAAGCACTCACCAAGGGCTCATCCAATCTGAACCATCTCTCGTTTAACCTCGCAAGATGGTATAAGCCGGTCATCTACAAGTACGGAACGTACCTCTCGTCCAGTCGCATGCCCTGCTGCCGTCGTATGCTCAAGATGCATCACTGGAGCTGCACATATAATGAACCAGATAATTAAAAACAAATTTAATCATTCAGAAACAATGTTGATTCACTAAAAAGACCACTAATAAGACCATCTCCAAAACCACCAACCAAACCACCAACAAACCCACCAACAAAAACCACTAAGAAAACCATCAAATGCACCAACAAGTCCACTAACAAATCCACTAACAAATCCACATACAAATCCACTAACATAACCACTAACAAAACCACTAACAAACCCACTAGCAATCCCACCACCAAAACCGCTAACAAAACCACCGACAAATACCACTAACAAAACCACTTACAAACCCACTTGCAATCCCACCACCAAAACCGCTAACAAAACCACCTACAAATACCACTAACAAAACCACTTAGAATACAACAAACAAAATTACTAACAAAATCACCAACAAAACCACCAAGATAAATACCAACAAAACCACTAACAATACCACCACCAAAATTAGTAACAACACCACTAGCAAAATCACTAGCAAAACAACAACCAAAACCACAAGCAAATCCACAAGCACAACCACTAACTAAATCATCGTAAACCACTAACAAAATCACTAACATAACCACTACCAATGCCATTTACAAAACCGCTAGTAAAAGCACGCGCTTATCAAACCACATACAAAAT
The DNA here is from genome assembly GCF_059453495.1 of Arachis ipaensis. Classification (NCBI taxonomy): domain Eukaryota; kingdom Viridiplantae; phylum Streptophyta; class Magnoliopsida; order Fabales; family Fabaceae; genus Arachis; species Arachis ipaensis. The sequence goes on along the minus strand of NC_142439.1, from coordinate 17,724,466 downwards.
CACTAGCGAAACTTTTAAAATCATTCACATACAATGTTACCAGCGTCATTTACTATCTAAACCACTAACATAACGTATATAAAAAAACAAAAAAAGTTACTTAATCCTAGTTTAAAAAAAAAGATTTCGTACTAACCTCTTCGTTGATGACACCGGCTATATGGGCTACTCCATCCAAACGATAAAGTCTGTCCGAATTATCCCCATGGGCTGAATATCCTGCTCAAGCCTTTATTGGAGTGGTTTTGGGTCGTTTTCTCTGGGATTTGGTGGGGTGTGCTTTTGAAAAAGTGGTTCGAATGAGGTTGATTCGAACTCCTTTTATAACCGAATCTTGAGTAATTCGAAACACCCCAATTCGAATTACTACTTGTGCCAAAAATTGAGTAATTCGAATCTGACCAATTCGAATTACTTTGGATTGCGTGTGTGTAATTCAAATAACCCTGATTCGAATTAGTGAGTGTGTGCGTGTGTGTAATTCGAATCAGTGTGATTTGAATTACATGGAGATGAAATTCGAATTATATAGATCTGTGTCTCTCGTTGATTCATGAACCGTTTTTGCTTTTGGCTGATTTCTGTAATTTTGAGTTCTCATTGGCTTAGATGAGTGATTTGCCCAAATTTAATGGTATAACAATATTTGAAATGGTTTTCGTAACAAAATATATTTTTTTAATAATTATTCACTACCACATTTTTTATCTATTGCAACATATTTTCAAGACAACATTTTAAAAGAGTTGTCTAAAATAAAAATAGACAACACTTTATACTAATTGCTAATAAATAGAGTTATTACAACATATTTTTAATCAACATATTATAAGTGATGTCTTAAATAAATTAAAAGACACTTAACAAGTGTTGCTCTATCAAATATATAAAACAATTATTATAAAGTCAATATGTTACATTTTATAAGTGTTGTCTTTAAATTTATTTTAAATTTCGTCTCCTAAGTGTTGCCTAAAATTTTTAATACCTTTCTCGAAAATAAATCTTATAATTGGTACATTATTTAGCTTTGCTTCCCAGTTTCCAGTTTTCCACCGATTTTGAAATAAAACGAATCCAACTTATCAGGAAATAATAGAAGTATTTCTCAAACGAGAACGAGCAAGGAAAGGGACTAGGTCTATGGTTCTACATTGTGCTGAAAAAAGTGAGCACGGCGATGGGGAGGGATACGAAGAATGACGAAGAGAACGAGAGAAAGGGAGATCCGCCATCGAAGGAGGAAGAAGAGAAAGATGGAGAAGGCGACAATGGAGAGAGAAGTCGCCACCGCCGCTTCCTGCACCTCTAGAGCTATCTCTGCCTTGCACTGCTGTTGCCGTTTCTATCTTGCGCTGCCGGATCCGCTACTGCTGTAATCCCTCTTCTCTGCCTTGCACAGCCTGAGCCGTCTCTGTTTGTCGTCGCTGCTCGATGGTCGTCGTCGGCTCGTCAATGCCTCATGTCCTCGCTGCTCTGCCTGAGCCGTCTCTGCTGTAATCCTCACTGCTCGCTGCAATCATGTCTCAGGTTAGGGTTTTTTCTCCTCCGTAATCTTAGGAAGCTAATTCTATTCTCAGATTGGGGAAATTGAGGAATGTGTTTATGTCTAATCATGTCTCAGATTAGGGTTGCTCTTATGATACTGATGGCTTACCTTTCATACATGCTTGTTGAGGTGAGAATCTCCTTTTAATTTTAATGGAGGTATTTTTCCATGTCTATTCATTACATGATGCAATTAATTCCAATACTAATAATTTTATTTTCAAAAGTCACAACCAAGTACGTCAAAAATTTCAACATGTTTGATTTATTATGAGATTGCTGATCTGAATTAACCTATTGCGGGCATGTTTTTGCAACATTGTCATTCATTGCTGAGATATTTATATTCCTTTATGTTGGGATGGATGCACTGGACATAGAGAAGTGGCGATTCATAAGCCAAAGGTAATACTAACATTTCTAGATTAATAAACTTTGTAAAACATGAAAATTTTAATTAACATTTTTGGTCTCTTGATTCATTAGTCCTGGAAAATCAGTTGGGATCAGTTCAGTGCTTCTAGGACTTATCCTAGTTGGAAGAGCAGCATTTGTTTTCCCTCTTTCATTCTTATCCAATTTGCTCCAGAAATCCCCACATGTGAAAATTGACATGAAGCAACAAGTATGTGTTTTCTTTCCCTGTTTCAATTTCTTTTCAGAGCCTTCCTTGGTACATGACTCCTGTCTCCTATGATCTTGTTTCACAGGTCACAATCTGGTGGTCTGGTCTCATGCGAGGTGCTGTTTCTATAGCACTTGCTTACAACCAGGTGAAGTAATCAAACTTCATGGCTAGCTGTCAATACTAACTAAATCTATGTCTGGTTTAGCAATAAACTGAATCCTAAATCTGTGTCTGGTTTAGCAATAAACTGTATCCTAAATCTGTGTCTTGTTTCACAGGTACCTATGATTCTGCCTATTTTTTTTTCTTTTCCATTTTCGTGCCTTGAATCCTAATTTTAATAATATTGTTGCTATTGTAGCATTTTTGGTAATAATGTTGATGTTTCAAGCTTCTCTAGTTTCTGCTCACCATTCATCTCTTACCAAAAGAAGAGTGGCAGGAGTTGATTCAGGTTCCTCTCTTATTTAATCTTATGAGATGTTAAGATATATTCAGCTAGATCTAAATTTACAAATTAATTTAATTGGTTTGTCACATTTCTCTGGAGTTGTTAAGATATAAATAAATATATTTATAATTTTTTATTATTAAAAAAAGTTATTGTGAAATTTGATATATTTCATTTCTACTTCTGATTGTTTGGTGAACAAATCTCACCGATTAATATGTTCGCCATTGCGTCAAAGTTAGTTTTCTATCTTCAGTGTTTTAATCTTACTTACATAAAAGTAATTAACCTGTGGCATTAAAATTACAAAAAGATTATTGTAGATATAAATAAATATATTCAGTTGTTATTGATTTGGTATGCCAGTTCAATTTCTTAGTGTAGCTATGTTGCTTGCTTGTTTCTACTTTTGAAAATTTTGTTATTGATTTGGCCTTCACTAGACTTTTGCAGAAACTATTTTTGTGTGTCATTATCTCAATTGCTATATCACTTTGTCTCCATCTCTATGATCTCTCTTTACACAATCCAAGCACTTTCCATAGGATAAGAATTTGAGTTACTTGAGAATTTGATCTATAGCCTTAGTTTTTTATTTAAAAAGATGACTCTACTTAGTTGTAGTTTTGAATGATAAGAATACATGAAGCTTATGGTTGATTATTGTAGCTGAATTTAAAATAAGTTGCACAAAAATTATATATGAAACACCCCCTTATATATGAATGAGTCTGAGTATTATTACCTGGCTATCTTGATGTGTATGTGTGTGTATGTGATTCATAAAAGAGTGATAATGTTGCGTGAACAAATTAATGGTGATGACTAGTGAGTGGACTTGTCTGATAGTGATAGTCAACTAAAAATGTCTCCTAAGCCTTACTTCTATCCATTTGAGAGTTGTGGAGATGTTAGTACAAGATGAAGACTTACTAAAAATGTCTCTTAAGCCTTACTTCTATCCATTTGATGAACCTGAAGATAAAGTTGGAGAAGATAACAGTTCGAGGCTATCCTCTAATATGTCCTCAGTTAGTGGTTCCAAAGAATAGAACTGTTCTGTTTGGACTCTGATCTAATATAAATTTGCAAGATCTGCATCTAGCTTTTTTCCTTGGCTATGTCATATATATGTGTATTTTTTAGGTATATAATAGAATCAATTGATTTGATTAATATATGCTGAATATGATAGAATCAATTGTTCAAGAGCTTTGTGTTTGTCAAAGATTCTGCTAACAAAAACACTCATTCTAATTATTAGCTAGAGATCAAGCACAAAATTCAATATTAAGATTTCCAGTTTCTTTCAATAAATGTATTTTCCTTTGGATTCAATGCTACTAGATTAGGAGTTCCTCTTGTTTTTTGCTAGCTAGGCTACCAGCGAAGTTAGTAGAAGTGGTAGTTTACAAAGAAAAAATTACAATTTTTGTTGTTGGATTAAAGTGATTCAAGTATCTATTTCAAAGTTTCATGCAATTTCGATAACAAATTTTGGAGAACTTCTAAAACCACTTTTTAATGAGGTAGCAAGAAAAGTTGCTGGATTTGGTCCTGAATGATAAGAAATCATGTATTTATAAGAATTAAGATGGTGACTTGCTAATTTTGCTTTAACAAATATTCTATTAGAAAAACTACAAAAAGCATTGCTCATGAATATATATATTTGTTAGGGGAATGCACAATTTAATATTCATATATAAGAAACATCCCCAGAGGTGAGGTCCTGTTACCCTTCACTCTTGTTGTTTAGAAGGAGTTTTTTAGACCTATTTATTGCTTTTATATCTATAGTAATTAATATCATAAGGAAATTTTTATTATAATTTTTCAGTTTTAATGGTAAGTTGTTTATTTTTTATTGTGTATTATTTGCAGATTTAGCATATGGGACAAGTCAAGCATGGATATAAAATATGCAAGTAGATTGACATTTTTTTGATAAATATTAATTACTATTTTGTTATGACAATTATTGTTAGACAATAATTTTATTATTTTGTTGAGAATTATTGATAAACATGTATTTGAAATACTAATTGAACTTTTTAATATCTATTTTAATTAGAATTTTATTATTAGTTATCTTGTCTCTTTTATAATTTTTTTCTATTGTACACAAATTTATTTATTAATTAAAATAATTATACATGTATGAACAAAAAATTTTATTAAAAATTTTATTTTTTGTATTTTTATTACAAAATTAATTTTTATTTTTATAAAAAAGACAACCCTTTTATTAGTTGCATATTTTGAATATTAGACAACACTTGTATGGTTGCATATCCAAAAGAAAAAGTAACACTTGCACAGGTTGCATATCCAAAAGAAAAGGCAACACTTGTATAAGTTACATATCCAAAAGAAAAGGCAATACTTTAAAGGGTTGTATATTCAAAACTAATAGGCAACATTTCAAAGGATTGCAAATTTCAACTTATAAGCAACACGTAAAAGAGTTGCATTTTATTGCAAATAGGCAACACCTTTTAGTAGTGACCAAAATACGAGAGAAGAGACAACACTGCAAAAGTGTTGTCTCAAACACACCTTTGAAGTGTTGTTGTTTTTCAACCAAAGGCAACACTTACCAAGTGTTGCTCTCAAAAGCGTTGCTTTTGAAACAAAAAAGTGTTGCCTTGATCTAAGGCAACGGCTGCATATGCAACGCTGCCCAAAAACGTTGCCTTAGGTCCAAAAGTATTGCCATAGATCAAAAGCAACCTTTTGTCAGCCTTTAGGCAATACTTTTTAAATGTTGCCTCAACCTAAAAATGTTGTAGTGATTAAATAATTTTTATTTAATTTTGATTTTAAATTAATTTTTTATTTATTATTTAATTTTAAATTTTATTTTTTATTTTATAAATTATTATTTTATTATTCACTATTTATATTTATTAACAAGTAGAAACAACAATGAAATATATCTTTCATTAATTGTAACCTCCATAAATATTTTGACAATATGAATCAACGAATTTTTTATTGATTTGTTACATCCTAAAAATTAGAAAAATCGTGTTTGTTGTTTATTCAATTAATTTATTTGACACCAATCAATTAGTAAAAAACGAGTAGCGTCAAAAAAGTCGATTGGAAGTATAATACAGTCAATTGAATTGCGCACTAGAGTATGATTTTTTTGTATTCAATCGACTAAAAATATAGTACAATCGATTGAATTTTGCATAGCAATATCGATTTTTTCTTATTCGATTGATTAGAACTGTAACACAATCGACTGAATTGTCCAAATTGATCAATTACAAATGATACCCAAATGTACAAGGTAAAATACAAATATGTTGTAAAAATAAATAAAATGGATCAATGTGATCTTAGAAATAAAATAATAAAAATGATGATTCTACAATCCTTTCTATTATAATATTAATTAGCAGAGTAAAAAATGCCTCTATAGCGAATATCAAATACTGATGAATAAACATTTACATGTTTAAAGATGCTTCTGAGGGGTTTTAAGATCCAAGTACCGTCGGAGTCAAACTAATTCCACCACTGCTCGAGTTCGAACAACCATCAAGATTATATTTAATGTTTAAAATTAGATATAAGATTTCTTTAAAAAAGGTAACCATTATTCTTGAATCAAATAAATTGAAATATGAATGTGTATGGATTAAGATTTTACACCTACATACTTTCTTGTTTAAATTGATAATAATAAAAAATGATTGATAAATGTTATAACTGTAGAATTAGATAATTAAAAAATAAATTGATAATAAATATTTATTAATTATTAATCTTAATATTAAAAAAATAAAATTTGAATATCTAAATTAAAATAAAATTAAAAAATTTAAAAATAAAATTATAAAAATAAAATAAATAATCAAATAATAAAATAATAATTTATTAAATAATAAATTAAAACTTAATTTATAAATAAAATTAAATAATACTTTTTTAATAATTATTAAAAAATTAAAAATATATTTTATTATTAAGACTATTTAATAATTCAAACGGACCATGCATTAAATTTTTTACCAGATCAAAAAAGATCTTTGCATTCGTTGGAAAACATGTATATCGATACTAGATTATCGTTCTCGATCTTTTCCATTCTCACTTTTTCTAAGATGGTTTTTTTTATACTTTTTATTTGAATAAATTTTTTTTGTCTTTAGTTATTTGTCCGAAAATTTTTTATAATTTAAAAATGTCTAATTAATTATTAATTATTTAAATAATTAATCTAAATAATCTTTATAAATAATAATATATTAATAGTTCAAGGATAGTTTATATCAAAATTATTAAGACATTTATTTAAATAAAAATATTAAAAATATTTTTTTTATAAAAAATGATGTTAAAAATATATTTTATTTGTTTGATCATATTAAAAAAATAATATTTTTATAATATATCAAATTAAATTTTATAATTTATTATTTAATAATAAAAAAATACATTTTATATAAAAAAAAATTATAAAATCTTTATAATAATATCCACTTTTTTATATTCTCTAATCTTAAAAGCAAAGTAATCAATGTAGTATACATAGATTATATTATTCTGTAATGAAAATTACTCAGATTATTTGACTAGCACTGCGTTGAATAATAATAGAAAGCATTAGATGGTGACATGTGTATCTGATTCCTCAACATTATTTGCTACTTTACTTTCTCCCTTCAAACATCTTTAGCTAACTAGTTATCTTGTGATGGGAAATTTCGTTCTTTTGTACATTAAAATTAATTATTAATATAAAATATATATTAAAATATAAATATATATTAAAAAAATAAATTTATATATATATATATATATATATATATATATATATATATATTAGTAACAGAATATATTTGTTTTTTTTTTTTCTCAATTCGTCAAAATTTATATATATATATATATATATATATATATATTAGTAACAGAATATATTTGTTTTTTTTTTTTTCTCAATTCGTCAAAATTTAATTCCCCGTACCAACAGAGGTCAAAGGGTCAAATACAGTGAGAAATTCTTAGCATCTTACTGCATAATTGACCCCCAAAGATCATTCATCAACTTTTTTATTTTTATTGTATATTATTTTTTAAATAAAGAATGGGTGCCAGAATACCCGACTATATATGGTCAGAAAAAGTTACCAAAAAAAATATATGGTCAGAAAAATATGGTTGGTTATTGCAAAAGAAATCATGCAATTTTTTATAAGTTGTAAAATCGATTTTTATATTAAAGTACTGATTATGTCCTGTTAAGTTAATCTTAATTGGGATAATAGCGAATTCTTAGTTGAAATAGATTAATATTATTTTAGAGTGAAATAGGGTAGTTTGGTTAGTAAAAGAGAGATTTTAATGAATATTTGAATATATTTATCTAATTTGAAAACAACATTTCATATTTATTATCTATTATATCTATTATATATTTCTAATTTTACAATTAAAATGTACCACATGTCACTTTCTCATTATAATTAAAATTAAATCTTTCCCTCTAAAATTAAAGAATTCTTCCCTCCTCCTTACTAATTTTACAACTAAAATATGCTACATATCACTTTCTCATTACAATTGAAATCAAATCTTTTCCTTTAAAATTAAAAAGTTCTCCCCTTCTCCCTCTTCTTTTATCTATTTCTCTCATTCCTTCAACCACTCTATCAATTTTATATATCCTTATCAATATCAATGACTAATTACTAATTTGACAATCAAAATGTGCAACATGACATTCTTTAGTTGCATTAAAATTAAAATTAAAATATTAACATTGAAATTGAAATATACTTATATTATGTATCATATATTACTATTTAATTTAATAATCAAATATGTTACATGACACTCTCTTATTAAAATTGAGAGAAAATATTTTTTTTTTCAAAATTAATAAACTCCCTTTCTAAATTCTCTCATCTACCTCTCTCTATTTTTCTATTTCTCTCTACTATTTTTACTCTATATATAATTTATATTTTATATTAGTAATTTAACAAATCAAAATATGTCATCCAATATTTTTTTACGATTAAAACAAAATTTTTTCTTCCAAAATTAACAAACTCTCACTCTCACTCTCATTCTTCATCTTTATGTTTTTCTCTCTTTTCTCTCATTCTCTATTTTTTTCTATCTTTCTCTTCTACAGAAAATAAAATTAACAAAATAATATAATTTAAATTATTATTATTATTATTATTATTATTATTATTATTATTATTATTATTATTATTATTATTATTATTATTATTATTATTATTATTATTATTATTATATAGTTTTTTAGTTTTTTTTATTTAGTTTTAACTTTTTACCACGTATCTTTCTAATCTATATTTTTATTTTTCTTCTTTCAAATATTTATTACATATAATTTGGAGAGAATACTAATGTTATAATTAAAAGTTAGAATCAAGATTTAATTGTTTAAAAAATTAATTTTGAGTTAATTTTATAACTATCAGTATAATTTTTTATGCTAATATTAATATTTAATTATAATTTTATATACATAGAGAAAAAATATTATTTTTAAATAGCAAGTATAAAAATTAATTATTTTTATTTGTGCAACAGACTTAACAGTTAACACCTAATTAAATGTAAAAGTATACACATTAAATTGTTATAAATTTTAAATTACGAAAGTTAAAATTAATTATTAATAAAAAATTAAAATTTTTCATATAAAAATAATAACTAAAAATTTTATTATTTGATTTTTTATCTACAGATATCTTGATCTTTTTAGTCAGAGACTTTTGTCAATCTACAATTTTTTTTTGTAAAATTAGTTTGATTTTATAAATCTTTTGTGCTATGCATAATCTATATTGTCAGAACAAAGTGGACCGTGATTTTAAAAATTTTATATTTCTGTAATATTATTATGGATAAAAATACTAGTATATTTCTAATTTTACAACCAAAATGTGTCACATGTCACTTTCTCATTACAATTGGAATCAAATCTTTCCCTCCAAAATTAAGAAATTCTCCTATCTTCTTTACTAATTTCACAACCAAAATGTGCCACATGTCACTCCCTCGTTGTAATTGAAATTAAATATTTTCCTCTAAAATTAAAGAATTCTTCCCTCCTCCATACTATTTTTACAACCAAAATGTGTCACATGTCACTCCCTCATTGCAATTGAAATCAAATCTTTCCTTCCAAAATTAAAGAGTTCTCCACTCCTCCATCTTCCTTTCTCTATCTCTCTTATTCCTTCAACCATTCTATCTATTTTATATATTATTATTAATATCAATGACTAATTACTAATTTGACAATCAAAATGTGCAACATGATATTCTTTAATTGCATTAAAATTAAAATTAAAATATTAAAATTGAAATTGAAATATACCTATATTATGTATCATATATTACTATCTAATTTAATAATCAAATATGTCACATGACACCCTCTTATTAAAATTGAGCAAAAATATTTTTTTTCAAAATTAATAAACTCCTTTTCTAAATTCTCTCATCTATCTCTCTCCATTTTTCTATTTCTTTCTGCTATTTTTACTCTATATATAATTTATATTTTATATTAGTAATTTGACAAATCAAAATATGGCATCTGATACTGTTTTATTACAATTAAAATAAAAATTTTTTTCTAAAATTAACAAACTCTCACTATCATTCTTCATCTTTATCTTTCTCTCTCTTTTCTCTTAGTCTCTATTTTTTCTATTTTTCTATTCTACAAAAAATAAAATTAATAAAATAATATAATTCAAATAAAAAATATTATTATTATATACATATTTTTTAGTTTTTTATTTAGTTTTAAATTTTTACTGCTTATCTTTCTAATCTATATTTTTATTTCTCTTCTTTCAAATATTTATTACATATAATTTAGAGAGAATATTAATATAATTAAAAGTTATAATCAAGATTTCAATTATTTTAAAAAATTAGTTTTGAGTTAATTTTATAACTATCAGTATAATTTTTTTTATGCTAATATCTAATGATATTTTTATATATATAAAGAGAAAAATACTATTTTTAAATAAGAAGTATAAAATTTAATTATTTCTATTTGTGCAACAGACTTAACACCTAATTAAATGTAAAAGTATACACGTTAAATTGTTTCAAATTTTAGATAATGAATGTTAAAATTAATTATTAATAAAAAATTAGAATTTTTCATATAAAAATAATAACTAATAAAAATCTTATTATTTGATTTTTTATCTATAGATACCTTAATCTTTTTAGCCAATGACTTTTGTCAATCTATAACTTTTTTTTGTAAAAGTAGTTTGATTTTATAACTTTTTTGTGCCTTGCATAATCTATACTGTCAGAACAAAGTGAACCGTAGTTTTAAAAAATGTATATTCCCGTAATGTTATTACGGGTAAAAATACTAGTATTATTTATTTTATTAATTTATATATGATCACCATATTTTATTATGAAATATTTCATGTCAATAAATACTATTTTATAAATTTATATGTACATTTTGACAACTCAGCTGCAACTCCAAGCTCAATTACTCAAACGATACAATTTCAAGTCCAAACAAAAATACTGAAGATAAGCAAGGAGAATCTATCTGAGAAGGAGAAAAATGGACCAGAATCAACTGAAAACATATGAATTAGGCCAAAGAGATTGAGAAGAGCTCATGTATAGTTGAGAGACTATGTTAGGAAGTAACAGAGGGCCGCAGAGAATCATAGCTAGTGAACTGAGGTGTACCAAGTTAGTTAGAAAAGAGTGGGGAGTGACGTGAAGGAGGGTAGAGAAAGAATTAGTTAAGAAATTGTTAGGAGTTTCTCCCTCAACTCGAAAGAGGAGTATCCATTAATTTTCTCAAGTTCAATATAACGTCTCATACAATTTTATTCATACACTATTTTCTATTCTTCTTCTTCTTTTCATATAACATTTGGTGCTTTCATTGAGAATAATTCCACCATAGGAGTCACTGATGAACTCACACGTTCTCAAGCCGAGATCGTAGCCTTACAACGGAGCCATGTGGAGCTGAGTAGTCAGTTCACTGATAGTAACACTCAGTTGTCTGCTATAGAGGAAGCATTGAAGGAGTTCAACGCTAATTTGAAGGGGCTCTGAAAGTGAAGGAGTTGCTAGCTGGCTCACCATGAGAGGGAACTCTAGCTTCGTCACGCTCCCCATCTCAGCCGTTGGTACCGCATTTAAAAGGAATGAAGGTCAAGCTACCATTGTTTGATGGAGAAGGTGTGAAAGAGTGGGCGTTCAAGGTTTCAGAGTACCTTGAATGGTATGAGGTGCCTGATATGCGATGATCACCTTTCATCTGACTAATCTTGCATATAATTGGTACATATAAGGCATTAATAACAATATCCATTACAATTGAAAAACATTTTTGGATGCATTAATCACTAGATTTGGTCAAAATATTTTTTATTATCCAAAAGTTGTACTTAAAGAGCTGAAACAAGTAAATTCTGTTGATGAATATCACAATCAATTTGATAAATTGTCAAATCAAATCACTGATTTAAGTGAAGATTGGTTAATTTCATTGTTCGTTGCAGGATTGCAAGAATATTTGAAATGTGAACTGTTACTGGCGAAGCCTACATCATATGTTGATGCTGTTTTCTTGGCCAAATTATACGAACAGAAGCACCAGGCCTCTACCAAAGCTACTCTCGTAAAAACCCCATAATAGCACACACTACTCTTCCACTACTACACAACCAAACATGCCCAAACAACATATCAGCCCCATTAAACCACCTTTAACACAAGTCATATCGTCTACTCCTACACCTGTAAACACTATACCGTTAAGAATCTCATAACCATAAAGATTAAGCAAAAGAGAGAGAAAAGCTTATGTTACTAATCTGAAGATAAGTGGTCACTAACTCACTGATGTAAATCTACTTGTTACTTGCTAGTTGGTGAAGAAGAGATGCAAGAAATATTAAGAAAATCCGATCTATCCATTATAGAAACTACTGAACCAGAAAAGCCAATTATAGTTCAACCCACCCAGCTAGGGATTAGCTTTAATGTCCTAGTAGGCCAGTATCAACCAACTACTTTTCACTTGAAGGGAACTTATCTGGGACAGTTCTTATTGATGGGCGTAGCACTTACAATATTGTAAAAACAAGTGTGGCTGAGAAATTTTGCTTTCCAATGCGGCAAGTGACACCGCTCTAGGTGTTAGTAGGCAATGGAGAGGTGATTGGTTGTAGGGCACAGTGTGATGAGATTTCCTTAGTCATGCATGGATACCAATTTAATGTAAGTACCTATGTGTTGGATTTGCAAGTTACTGACATTATTCTCGGAGTGCAATTGTTGATGTGTTTAGGCTATGTAACGACTCATTATGGACTTCTAACCATGCAATATGTAGTGAATGATGTTAATATTACCCTTCAGGGTGATTGGCTACTCCAATCTGAAGGGATCAATAATAAAACATTACATAAGCTCGTGGCCAGCAAAGTGGTCACTGAATTCTATCATTTGCGGGTGATTAGTGAGGATAAAGGGGATGCCAAAGAAGCAGTATGATAAACCATTATTTTATGGTTTATATTGTGTTTAATTGTGTGGTTTTATCATGATCCTTACCCACTTATTCATTAAATTAGCATGCATTTAGATTTCCTTCCTGAATTTATTACATGTTTGAAAACTGCTTCCTAGAGACTTTAATTATTTATTTTTAATTCTCCTTTATTCCATTCGATGCCGTGATTTGTGTGTTAAGTGTTTCAGACTTTATAGGGCATGAATGAGTTGGAGATTGGAAAGGAAGCTAGCAAAAATGGAAGGAACACAAGAATTTGAGGAGATAACTAGCGAGAAGTGACGCGGTCGCATGGCTCACGCGACCGCGCGAAGGAGAGCAAATCGCAGCGACGCGGCCGCATGGCTCACGCGGCCGCGCGGATTGGAAAGCCCAAGCGACGCGGTAGCGTGGACGACGCGAACGCGTGGCGAGGAAAAGTGCGAATGACGCGTCCGCATGGATGACGCGATCGCGTGACATGTGCGATCTGCATAATCTGCAGAATTCGTTGGGGGCGATTTTGGACCCTATTTCGGCCCAGTTTTCGGCCCGAAACAGCAGACTAGAGTCAGAGAACATGCAGAAACAAACAACACATTCATTCAGAGACAGTTTTAGATCTAGTTTTTACTCTCTTAGGTTTCTCTCTCTAGGTTTTAGAAATTTAATTTTCAATTGATCTTAGCATTGGAACATTGAGAAAAGTTACTTCCTTATCAAGACTTCGTCATCCTAGTTCGTTTTCTCAACTTGGTTCTATTCTTCCATGTTCCTTGTTTTGTTCAATTTTGCTATTTGAATACTTTTATGATTAATTAATGCAAGGATTATTTCTTTTTAATTCAATTTCAATTCCAATAATCATGTCTTCTTTTAATTTCCTTTCATATGCTATGAATTTATTATTTACAATGCGTGAGTAGTTTCTTTACTTGATGGGGAGTTGATTAAAAAGGAACTCTTGAGTTGGAAGGATTGAAAGAAAATTTGTAATTGGGTTAATTGTTGGATTGTTATCCTGTCACCAACGCCAATCCCTTTGAACTAAGTAGGTTGCAACTTGTGAACAGATCTGGCATTCCAACTTGTTTGACTTTCCCTTACCTAGTAAAGGATAACCAAACAGAACAACCATTAATTATAAATTAATCTTACAATCACTCCATCAATAGTAGAAGTTCCAACCAATCAACTCCCAGTCAAGGCTTTTATCCATATTATTTAAATTTTCTCAATTTATATCCCAATTTACTTAGCTCAACTTCTTGGAACATCTGATTAATAAGATAGCACACTTTTCTGCAACTCGTTGGGAGACGACCTAGGACTTAAAACTCCCAGTAATTTTTAATCTAATTCTCTGTGACATATTTCTAAATTGATAGGCAGATTTTCAGTGAGTTAAGAACTATACTTGCAACGTAACCATTTTAATAATTTTTAATTTACCAGCTTCTGCGTCTCATCACAGTACTAACTGGGAAGGTCCAGCAGCTCTTGGATCAATTTGTGGTCGTGTTTGAGGGGACAACCAAGTTGCCGCCATCCTAAGATATTGACCGTCAAATCACTATCACTCCAGGGAAAAAGCCGGTGAGGATCTGACCCTATAAGTATCCACAGTTTCAGAAGACCAAAATGTCCAGATTGGTGGCAGAAATGTTGGAATGGGGGTGATCTGGGAGAGTCGGAGTGTTTTTTCTAGTCTGGTACTTTTGGATAAAAAGAAAGATGGTAGTTGGTGATTTTGTGTAGATTATCGGGCTTTAAATGCCATCACCATTAAGGATAAATTTTTCATCCCGACTATAAAGGATATCCTAAATGAGTTATTTGGGGCTGCGTATTTTTCCAAGATGGATTTGTGGTCGGGCTACCACCAAATCAGGATAAGCAAGGACACTATCCTTATGTCAGCTTTTTGAACTCACAATGGGAACTATGAATTTGTTGTGATGCCCTTTAGGCTTACTAATGCGGTAATGCCCCTTCAACCTTCCAAGCGATGATGAATCACATTTTTCAGCCCTACTTGAGGAAGTTTATAGCAGTGTTTTTTGATGATATTTTGGTTTATAGTAAATCGTGGGACACTAAAAGAAAATTACATATTCAACCACATTTTGCAAAGTTATATTTGAAAAGAGTAACCTATTCATAGAATAGGAATATGAATAAGCTACGCTTTTCTTCGTATTACCTTTTTATAGGAGAATAGGAAACACAATTGTGGCATCATGATGAATCCATATTTGATGATGATTTTTGCCTTGAAATGAGTGGATTTTATAATATAAACTTGAACTTATTCATTGAAATAGCATTCTTTTGTGAATTCTCCCTTAATTGTGTCTAAGTGTTAAAAACATAATTTTTGTGCTCTAAATTTTACTTTTATTCCATTCGATGTCTTGATATATTTGTTGAGAGATTTTAGGATCAATAAGTAAGGATGGCTTGAAGAAGTGAAAGAAAATCATACAAAGTGGAAGAACTCATGAAGATAAGTGTACCCTATTCTTTTGAATTATGGAAAGCATGCGTGATGAAAAGCGTAGTCTTTGGTTCTCAAGAGCATCACTTGAAAAGCGCACCCTATTATGAACACCAAAAAGTGTAGCTTTTCATACAGAAAATGTAGCCTTTGAGAATAGGTAACGACCGAATATGCATCCCCCACTAAAGTGTCTCCAAAGCCAAAAAAAAGCGTAGCCTTTTCTTAAGACATCATTTTTTTTATTTTCAACTACACTTTTCAAGTATAGCTGAATGGATGATTATCTTGTAGTGGGAGGACCACGTGCAACATCTAACTACTACCCTTTCTACATTGGCCCAGCATGAAATTTTTGCCAAGAAATCTAAATGCTCTTTTGCGCAACCTTAGGTAGATTACTTAGGACATATTTTTTGTGCCCAATGTGTTAAGGTTGACCCTACCAAAATTGAGGCCATCTAAGATTGGCCGAAGCCAACCTCCCTTAAGCAATTGCACAAGTTCCTTTGTTTTACAGATTATTACAAAAAATTTGTGCCTTATTATGCCAAACATGCTGCCCCAATGACAAATTTATTGAAGAATAACTTTCATTGAAAAAAAAAAGGTGGACTTAGCATTTACGAGTCTAAAATCAGCCATGGTCAATACACCAATTTTAGCCTTACCATATTTTTCTCTATCTTTTACAGTGAATACTGACGCATCTAACACCAGTGAAGGGGCAGTTTTATCACAACATGGACATTTTATCGCATATTTCAGCAAGAAACTCAGTCCCTGACTTCGGGTCACCTCTGCTTATGTGCGAGAACTATATGCCATTAGAAAGAGGTTTTTAATTAAGATAGACCATCAGGGGATAAAAGAACTGATGGCACAGGTTGTGCTGACACCAGAACAACAATATTACTTATCTAAATTGCTAAGATACGAGTTTGAGATTAAGTACCGACTTGGGAGGTTGAATCAGGTGGCGGATGCACTTTCCAGGCTCCTAGAAACAGAGACGAAGGTAGAGCTTTGCACCTGTCAGTTATCTAGTATTCAATTTGGTCCATCTTGCAGGAGGCTGTGGAGTGTGGCCCTTCTACCAAGGACCTGCTGGACGAGTATGATTGGAAAAAGTTAGAGCTGATTATGTGATGCGAGAGAGATTTTTGCTTTATCAGGAACAACTTTTCATACCTGATTTTAAAGGCCTGAGGGAATTGTTACTCGTTGAGTTCTACTTCATCCCAAAAGCAGGACATGAGGGAGTGTTAAAGATGTATAAGCTATTGGGTGAGATTTTTTTTGGTCCGGTATGAGGGCTAATGTACAGTGCTTCATAGATAGGTGCCCTGATTGTCAACTGACCAAATATGTTCCAACAAAATTCCAGGGTCTCTTGTAGCCACTGCCAACCCCAGCAAGATCGTGGATAGATATCACAATGGATTTCATTTTGCAACTACTCAAAACTACCGGATTCACAGCTATCTAGCAAGACGGGACATTTTGGACATTTTGTGGCTCTCAAACCCGATTTTATTACAAAAGACATTGTCCAAGCCCTCATCAGTTCAATGGTGAAACTTCATGGATTTTTAACAACCATTGTTAGTGACCGAGATCCCCTGTTCTTGAGTCGGTTCTAGAAAAATCTCTTGAGCTTTAATGGCACCTGCCTATACTACAGCATGTCTTACCATCTACAATATAATGGTCAAACGGAAGTCATTAACTGCTCACTCGAGCAGTACCTTTGGGTTTCACCCACTCCTACCTGAAGCTCTAGAGCTCATACCTTCTTTGGACAGAATTTTTCTACAATGGTACCTACCCACTAGGTGTTGGAAATGTCTCCTCATGAAGTCTTCTTTGGCTACCCGACGAGAATGCTGCCAGGATACATGCCAGGGGCATCGAAAGTCAAAGAAGTGGATGATTTTATGAAAGCCAGGAACGTGTTGAATTGTGAACTGAATTTCTTCCTCCAGCAGGCCTAAGAGAAAATGCGCTACCAAGCGAACCAGTACCAGAGACAAAAGAAATTTGCAGTGGGAGACTAGGTTTTACTCCGGTTGAAGCCGTTTCGGCAACACTCCCTCACTGTGAGCAATCATCACAAACTCAGTAAGAGGTTTTATGGTCCCATTCAAATAAGAACGGGTGGGACAAGTGGCTTACCTTTTGAATCTTTTGGCATCATGTGCTCTTCACCCTATGTTTCATGTTTTGGTCCTGAAGGAATATAAAAGGCCGCTGCCTTTAGGAGTTGCCGCTGCCTCCAAATTACCTTCCTCATTGCAGTCGCGCCCCACAACAGTGTTGGCAAAACGCACTATGATAACTCCTAATGGAACACGGGTTGATGTTCTTATTGATTGGGAAGGGGTTTCACGTGAAGAAGCCAGTTGGGTCCCTCTATTTGAGATTTGTTCCTTGTTTTCTGAGTTGGACCTTGAGGACAAGGTCTTAGTAGAGGTGGGGATAGCTGATAGCTCAGCTGCAACTCCAAGCCTAAATGATACAATTCAAATTCCAAACAAAAATGCTGAAGATGGCAAAGGAGAGTCTGAGAAAGAGAAAGATGGGCCAAAATTAGCTAAGGACATAGGAATTAGGCTAAAGAGATTGAAAAGAGCTCATATATAGTTGAGAGACTATGTTAGGAAGTAATAGAGGACTACAAGAAATCATAGCTAGTGAGTTGAGGTGTACCAAATTAGTTAAAAAAATGGAGAGTTATGTGAGAGAGGATAGAAAAAAAATTAGTTAATAAATTATTAGAAGTTTTTCTCTCAACTTAAAGGAGGAGTATCTGTAAACCCCATTAAAATCGGTAACTAATTAGTCAATAAATTGAATTTTAATTAGGAGAATTAAAAATGCAAAACTAATATCAAAATAGGATAGAGTTCGTGAAAACGAGAATTTTGATACCAATTTCGAAAAATTTGGCCCAAAGTTAGACCGAATTGGCCGAACCGGTTGAACCGGGGCCCAAACTGGGCCCGGGGGTCCAACCGGACCCATAACTTAAAGGAGGCAGCAGCTACTTCTTCCCCCATTTCATGCAACGATACCAAACAGATTGGGGGAGGGAAGAAGAGCTCTCAAACCCTCATCAACCTTTGATCCACCATAACTTCTCCGTTTGAGCTCCGATCGCTGCACCGTTCACGGCCACGCATCCAGCGCGTCGAGTTCTACATTTCTATCGGATCAATTTCACCGGTAAGCTCCATTTTTGTTTCATAATCTCCATCCCCTTTCTATTCTTGAAATTAAAACCCTATAGTGAGATTTTGCCAATTTTGATGTTCTAGGTTCGATTTAGCTTGTGGAGCTTCCTGGGTTTGAGTTGCTACATGTGTGGGAGCGGTAAGGTTACCCAAATCTTAAATTTAATTTTTAATCCATTAGGTAAAATATGAATCGGTAATATATGTGTGTATTAGGTACAAATTAAGTCCATATATATGCATTGGAAGCGAAAAGTGAGTGTTTGAAGGCTTATGGGTGATTGAAGCTTAGTTTGTGGCTGGTTTCTTTGAGTGTTTGGGGCTGTGTTCTTGCTTGTGAGGCTGTATTGGATTGAATAAAGTGATCGGCCAAGGTATGGTTTAGGTTTCGTGCGTTTAACATTTAAGGTGTTGTGAAAACTTAGGCTAGAAGAACCATAGGTTAAGTTGAATTGGTTAATTGCATTAAGTGATTAGTCTTGTGAAGTTGTTGAATAAATTATGGATGAACATGTGTTGGAATTTATGAGGTGTTAAAGTTGTTGAATGTGTGATCTTGAAATTGAGCTAGTGTTAGAAATTATGAGCATGAATTGTTGGTATTGAATTTGTGTTCTTGAAACCATTAATGAAGGGTTGATATATGTTAATGGAATTTAATTGACATATGTTGATAAAGGGTTGATACATGTGATGAAGGGTTAGTATATGTGAAGAGTTAATATATGTAAATGAGGGGTTGTTTATATATGTGATGCATGTTGATATGTATTGGTGGTTAAGGCTTGTTGGAATAGTGAAAGGTAAATTGGAAGTGGTTGTTAATGAAATAGGCTTGGTGTGTTAGTAATGTGCATGTCTTGATGGTAAGGAACTTGAAATTGGTGAAAATGAGGTTTGGAAGCAAATTGGTAAAAAGTGAATTTTGGTGAAATTTGGAAGTCCATAACTTACTCCTCAAATTTTGGATGGAATTGTGGTTTGTTTCAAATGAAAGATGGTTCTGTAAGCTTTTAAACGATATCAATTTTGTGAAAAACGGAATTTTTTGGAGAAAGTTATGGACGGCGGAAATTTGGTATATAAAACTGTGATGCAGGTGCTAAAATCTGGTTTGTAGCAGCTTCCTGGTATTCTGCCAATTTTGGAAAAATGCCCATCCACACGTACGCGTGGCGTGGCATTTTAACGATGCATGCGCGAGAAGCCATGCGTGTGCGTGAGAAGCTAATGTGCATGATCACGCGTACGCATGACTCACGCGTACGCGTGATTTGCTATTCGTTCCACGCGTACACATGGCCTCTGTTTGCTGCAAACTGGATTTTGGCTGTTTAAACCAGATTTTCACTCCTAAACCTCGATTTTCCTTCACTTTTAGACTTAGGATATAGTACTGAGTCCAGTAGATAATTGAAGCTAGGAAAATAAGATAACTTGGGGGTAAAGTAAGGGGTAAATGACGACTTGTGTGAAGAAGATGAGAATATTAAAGAAGTTTGACGCCAAGACTTGATAAATGATTATATATTGATTATGAAAATGAAATGGCTTATGAATGATGATATCTGAGATATGAGTTTCCCTGGGTAAGAACCGTGGCTTGCCACCACGTGTTCCAAGTCGAAACTCGATACTCTATTGACCCTACGTCGTAAGGGTGACCGGACACGTATAAATTCCCGGGTATGGATAGCCCCCATTGAGTGATTGAATGATAATTGATTATGAAATCTATGCATAGACTCATGGGATGCGCGACGGGGGACAGTCTAAGGTTTTCAGACTTGTCGGGTTGGCTAGATAACCAACAGATGAGCCTTATCAGCCATAGGACAGGCATGCATCATATACATTTGTGTGTTTTGATTGCTATGCATTTCTTGGGTTTGCCAAATTGAATATATACCTCCTGCTATCTGTTATACTTGCTACTTGCACTATCTGCTTATTACTTGTGCGTGAACTTGTTTGGTTGCTTGTTTCTGCTGAATTATGGATGACAGATGAATGGAGGAAAGGGTGAAATGGTTTGATGTCATGTTAGGTTTAAAATTGGGTGAGTTTAAGAAAGTCTAGATTACCTACCCCTATTTATGGCTTCTGTTTAGTAATTAAGTTTTACAATTGTACGACGGAGTTCTAGGATTGCCTCTGGCATTTCCAAGACCTTATTTATTACACGCGTGGCACTTTTACCATGCTGAAAACCTCCGGTTCTCATCCCATGATGTGTTGTTGTTTTTAGATGCAGGTCGAGAGGCTCCTCGCTAGGCGTCTGGATCTTGAAGCTGAGTAGTCCCTGGGTTATTTTGGGCTTATGATTGTATATATATATGTACCTATGTACTTAGCTTGCTCTTCAAGAAACTTGTTTATTTTGTTCCTCATAGAGGTTAAGGGAGAGCTAGGACCTTATCTTGAGTTTTGAGTATTTTGTGATATCTGTATATGTATGTATATATATATATATATATTCTCCGGCCAGCTTTGGCTTCGCAGGATGAGTCAGGGGCTAGTTATGCTGTTTCTTGGCTTTCCTCTTCCCTTTTGTTTATCTTTATCAATACCTTTTAGGTTTCTTAGCACGCAAGTAATTCTGTTCCTCGAGCGTTGCACTTTTCATATTGCAATTTTGTTTTACCCGTTTTACACCGAGCTCATCAAGGCCTGCCACATCTACGGTTGTGGCGTTTCAACTGAATGGTTCTTTGTTGTGTTTGGAGCTTTTGGAATTAGAAAACAGTGATAAAAATGGTGGTTTGTCGAAGAACAAGGGGCTTGGTAGTGACAGAAAGTATGGGAAGATTATCAGGAAGGTATTGGGGAAGTTTAGGAAGTTTTATGCTTTGAAGAAGGATCGTAGTAGAAGAGTCGACATGTCAAAGTGATTCCTTCAAGGTAAAATTCCAATACATGATATATGATATGATGTTCTACTCTTCTAGCATGATAAATACAATTTTCAATATTGATTTTTAGCGAATATTGAGGCTTAAGATTGGCAAAATTAGTTAAACCTAACAATGATATATAGTTTCCATGTCTTCATTTTCAATTGCTTTCTGTTGATGAAAGATTGATGAAAATCATACAAGAAACTAAATTATTTTGTTTTTGAAAGATAATGTTAAACCCCCTTAACTAACACATAACAACTTAATTGGTGTTATTTGATGCAATGGAAAAAAAAAGGAATCAAGTTGAAAAATGCAATAATTTCTAATTTTGATTTATTTATTTGTCTTGCTTGATTTATATTATGATGCAGAAGCATAGCGATAGTGAGACACTTGATGCGGTAGAGTGGCACTCTTAGGTTTTTTTAGGTCCATGACAGGAGTTTCTATAGTTAACTATGGTGAAATCATGTACTCCACGTCATCTCCTTCCCTTTAAATTGACCTCAACTGAAGCTTCATTTCTACTCTCTTATAATTGAACAAGCTTTTAATTTCTTCTTGTTTTCTCTAATTCCATCTGTGAATTGAACAAGCATATTTGGAAAATATAATACAGGCTTTCTGAGAAGAACCATGTATAAACTAAAATAATAAGTGTTCTACATCAAACATTATTCAGCTAATGACTACTTATTTTTGCCAAGAGTAGGCATGTTGAAAATAGGGGGACAAAATATTCAGGTTCATAACAGTTACAACTTACAAGAGTAATCAACCTCGTGAAAAGCTCTTAATTTGAAGACTCATGAGTTAAAGGTCCAATTGAAGGACCTTAGAAACTTGAGGTTGGTATCTATCTGTTGTCCCTGCAGGATACAGTTCTATACAAAGGCGATGCATCCTTCCATTTAGTAGTTGGTGTACAGATTATAGATGATTGTATATAAATATATTTACAAGTAAAGTCTATCATAGTCCCCTGTTATGAACCGGAAGCACCCTTGCCGGTTTGCGTGTCAGTAGTAGTATTCACTTTTCTCTTCCACCCTAATCCCTTTTCCCACCTTCATTCCTTAACTTAATTTCTTAATCTGCAGGCACTAGGTAATAGACCATATTGGCATTACCTCCTTCAAATAGTGATGGTAAGAACTTGCTTAATAGTGATAAACCCAATCTGCTAAGAGCGCAAATCAATGGATTGTGACAATGGAGGTATTATACATTTTTATAACCATTTCGTGCTTGGAACTTGTTCAGTACTTGTTTCATCATGTGATTGTTTAGGGAACAGCACAAGAAGCTCGATTTCCTTGAGATGGAACTTGCTGCTGCTAAGCAAGAGGGTTTTGTTTCGAAGCAATTGCTTGAGACCAATGGGACTTACTCTGAGGGAAGGCCTTTGGTCATGATAGGTATACTCACAATATTTGGCCGCCAGAAGAATAGGGACGCCATTCGCAATGCCTGGATGGGAAGTGATAATTATGTTTTGTTCTTTCTCTTGCTAAATTAGAAGTCACTGATATTGTAAATTACTTGCCATGATTAATATTGCACGGTTTGCTCACTGAGATTGTGGATTAGAGGTGGTTTTAACATTAAGAGTTCTTTCTTTGCAGGTGCAGCTTTGAAGAAACTGGAGGATGGAAAGGGCATTGTTGCACGATTGGTTATTGGAAGAAGGTTTAAATTCTTACTTTTAATTTTTCTGGGATGATGTTGATGATCGTTTTTGTTATTTATTTATCTTTTCAGGTACTAATATTCAAACTAATGAGGAAGTTGCAATTAAGTTTGTAAGTTATGCTTACCAATTGGTTTATATATATATTGAATGAATTTGAGTACCTTTTTTTTGTTATTGTTGTTTGTTTATTGGTCAGCTTTGTATTGTCAATTGACAATTTTTGAGCCATAAAAAATATAAAACTAGTTTTGGGAGAGACATGATTTCATGTGAAGTCAGTTTCTTGCTGCTATGTATTGGGGAGTTTGTGAAATTTGGGTTTGGGACTAATTTGCTCTTGCTACCCTGCATTTTTAATGTCAATCATGAGGGAACTTTTGTGCAACTGTAACGTGCCTGCTAGGTCACAGGTTTGAATCCTAAAAATAACCTTTTTGCTTGTGGAGGTATGTCTTCATATATCTACTAGCTGCAAACCCAGCAGTTGGGAGCCTTATGCATTGGATCCAACCTTTTTTCTTGAAGTCATCGTCTGTGAGCCTATGCTGAGATTTCATTTATACAACATTTTAAACATCATCACAAGGTACCTATCTTTAATGTTTAGCTGTCTTGTGCCTTTTGTTTTATTTATACAACATTTTAAACCTATTTGACATCCATGTTTAGGAAAACACAAGTTCAGAAAAATAGCAGTTGCACTTGGAGTCAGTCTTAATTGTGCTTCTCTCATGGTTTTGCTCTTTGGGATCTTTTGGTATAGACATAAACGACAGCACCAGGCCATCCTATTTATTGGTGGTAGGTAGCACAAAATAACAGTTCTTAGACTATGTATGGAGGAATAGTTAATTATGATTTTTGCTCTACTGTAGAATATAAAGAAGAGGGAATTGTCAGCTTGAAAAATCTCAAGACTTTCACGTTCAGAGAGCTCCAACAGGCAACAAATAGTTTCAATTCTAAGAACATACTTGGGGCTGGAGGTTTTGGCAATGTTTATAGGGGAAAACTTGGTGACGGCTCTATGGTGGCAGTGAAAAGACTGAAGGATGTTAATGAAAGTTCTGGTGAATCAGTTTCGAACAGAATTGGAGATTATCAGTTTGGCAGTTCATCGCAATTTACTTCGCTTAATTGGATATTGTGCTACTCCTAATGAAAAGCTTCTGGTTTATCCTTATATGTCTAATGACAGTGTGGCATCCAGGCTTAGAGGTAGGTTTATCTCACTACCCCATAAAGCATGTGATCACATAGTGTTTGTTACTATATATTTTAGTAGAACTTAGTTATGTGGTCTTCGTTTTGCATTTAAATCTTGTTATGGTCTTTGATCTGCACCTATCATGTTTTGAATTTTAATTTTAGGACTTAATTATTTTTTCAAATTTGACTCTTTTTCTCTTGTATTCTGAAAAATAATTTTGGATGTCAGGCACCTACACATAATTTGTCTCTAGTTATCAATATCTTGTGTATCCAATAATATTTAAAATACTTGAAAGACCATCATGATTTCAAATATAAGCTTAAAATGTTCTGTATCAATTTATTGGGAACTTTCTGTCCCCTTGATAAGATCTAAAATTAGACAATCTTGAGTAAGAAAATAATGTTAGGATAAAAGTGAGAGCAAAGAAGCTGAACTAGATGGGAAGATTTGTATAGAGTCTTGGGTGGTATCAGGATGTGATTCAGTAGTTTCTATTAAGGCATTTCCTCCTTTTCTTCTCTGTTCTGTAATATGCAATACTCGTCTCTCACTCGGACTACGCTTGGCACTGTTGACATGTTTATGTTGAATATATATGAGTGCTGCCGATATGTTTTTCTTGGTCTTTTATGTTTGTTACTTGTTGCTCTATGCCCTTCTAAATCAGAAAAATGTCAACACAAGACATCCTCAGTTGCTGTATGAGTCCAAGTTGTACAGGATTCTCCAGGGAGGAAGTAAGAACTGCTGTCTTACATCTTTATTTCATTAGTGCATTTTTTTGGACCGCTCTCTTTTAATCTGTAGAACATATTTGCTATATAAGTTCATAAATTTAATATTGTCACATTAAACTTCAACTTCAAACATAATCTCCTCAATTTTCCTTGCTCCATTAGTTGGTTGCTTTCTGTTATAACTTCTAAGCCTTGGTTTTGTGCTATCTGGTTCATGGTTCAAGTTTTCGAGATAGAAGATATGAATATAAAGGCCTTAATAAGGTTTGGAAGGGAAAACTGTCAGAAGTCAAGGCCAGTGAAAATCCTATGTAGATCCAAGAAGCACAAGTATGGATTATATTTATAGGCTTGTTCATGGTCAGATTACTATGGTCAATACATTTTTATGTTGGGTTTCATTTTGTTTGATTATTTTGTGATCCAGGACATGATTGTATTTATGATTCATTGCAACTTGCTCACAAGTGTACACTTAAGAGAAATTTGTATATCAATATTTTGAGTTTAATGAAATATCTCATTTTGTAATAATTAATTTTAGTATATTTATATTATGCATAATAATAATAATAATAATAATTGGTGGCACAAATAATTGAGATTCTAGAAAAAAAAGTAGTTCGTTATTTCTAAGAAAATGAGTATAATATAACTAAAAAAAATCTTAAGATTTTAGCGGCAATAGTAATGGTAACTAAAAGTAAATAACATTACAATTTTAGAATTATTTTTAGTGGTCATATAAATTGTCGGTAAAATAAATTTTGGCGGCAATAGTAATGGCCGCTAAAAGTAAATAACATTGTAATTTTGGAATTACTTTTGGTGGCCATATAAATTGCCAAAAAAATGACCGCTAATAGTTATATACTTTTTGCGGCCATTAAAAATATCTTTACCGACAAATGTTATAATTGCTACTAAAACCTTTTAGCGGCGAAGCATAAAACGGCTAATGTCTAATTGCCGGTAAATGTATTAGCGGCTATTTTTATTGCCGCTAAAAGCAAAATAAATGGCCGCTAAAAATAATTTTTTTGTAGTGCTAGTATATTATCTCTTTCACTATTATATGTATATTTTAACTGAGAAGAGGTCCGTAACATCATACTACTTCTGTTCTACGACTTAAGCGTTATACTACTTCTGTTCTACGACTTAAGCGTAAAACTCTGTGTAATAAAGTGTTATAATATCCATTAATTTTCTCAAATTCAATATACCGTCTTATATAACTTCATTCGTATATACAATCTTGTATTCTTTTTCTTCTTCTATTTTCCTCCTAATTGTTACAGATCTAGATCCACTTACAAATCTAACACATTCGTTTGGGAGAAATAAATTTTGGAATAGTTGAGAAATGTCATATATTAAAATAAACAAGAAACACTGCCCCTTTTCAATATCTACTTATAATTTAACCAATACTTGTATATTATTTGAGACACCAAGACAACGAAAACTTTGGCATGTCGTTCTCTGAAGCATCTTTAATTTTTAATTAATCATAATTGAAGATTTATAACTAGGTTTGATGTGGAATAATCAATTAAAATTAGTCAGGTGGTCAATTTATTTATTTTTTTATTATGTAATAGAGAATATTCTTAAAACTATTTACAACACTACCATATTTTTTATCTATTGCAACATATTTTCAAGACAACATTTTAAAAGAGTTGTCTAAAATAAAAATAGACAACACTTTATACTAATTGCTAATAAATAGAGTTATTACAACATATTTTTAATCAACATATTATAAGTGATGTCTTAAATAAATTAAAAGACACTTAACAAGTGTTGCTCTATCAAATATATAAAACAATTATTATAAAGTCAATATGTTACATTTTATAAGTGTTGTCTTTAAATTTATTTTAAATTTCGTCTCCTAAGTGTTGCCTAAAATTTTTAATACCTTTCTCGAAAATAAATCTTATAATTGGTACATTATTTAGCTTTGCTTCCCAGTTTCCAGTTTTCCACCGATTTTGAAATAAAACGAATCCAACTTATCAGGAAATAATAGAAGTATTTCTCAAACGAGAACGAGCAAGGAAAGGGACTAAGTCTATGGTTCTACATTGTGCTGAAAAAAGTGAGCACGGCGATGGGGAGGGATACGGAGAATGACGAAGAGAACGAGAGAAAGGGAGATCCGCCATCGAAGGAGGAAGAAGAGAAAGATGGAGAAGGCGACAATGGAGAGAGAAGTCGCCACCGTCGCTTCCTGCACCTCTAGAGCTATCTCTGCCTTGCACTGCTGTTGCCGTTTCTATCTTGCGCTGCCGGATCCGCTACTACTGTAATCCCTCTTCTCTGCCTTGCACAGCCTGAGCCGTCTCTGTTTGTCGTCGCTGCTCGATGGTCGTCGTCGGCTCGTCAATGCCTCATGTCCTCGCTGCTCTGCCTGAGCCGTCTCTGCTGTAATCCTCACTGCTCGCTGCAATCATGTCTCAGGTTAGGGTTTTTTCTCCTCCGTAATCTTAGGAAGCTAATTATATTCTCAGATTGGGGAAATTGAGGAATGTTTTTATGTCTAATCATGTCTCAGGTTAGGGTTGCTCTTATGATACTGATGGCTTACCTTTCATACATGCTTGTTGAGGTGAGAATCTCCTTTTAATTTTAATGGAGGTATTTTTCCATGTCTATTCATTACATGATGCAATTAATTCCAATACTAATAATTTTATTTTCAAGAGTCACAACCAAGTACGTCAAAAATTTCAACATGTTTGATTTATTATGAGATTGCTGATCTGAATTAACCTATTGCGGGCATGTTTTTGCAACATTGTCATTCATTGCTGAGATATTTATATTCCTTTATGTTGGGATGGATGCACTGGACATAGAGAAGTGGCGATTCATAAGCCAAAGGTAATACTAACATTTCTAGATTAATAAACTTTGTAAAACATGAAAATTTTAATTAACATTTTTGGTCTCTTGATTCATTAGTCCTGGAAAATCAGTTGGGATCAGTTCAGTGCTTCTAGGACTTATCCTAGTTGGAAGAGCAGCATTTGTTTTCCCTCTTTCATTCTTATCCAATTTGCTCCAGAAATCCCCACATGTGAAAATTGACATGAAGCAACAAGTATGTGTTTTCTTTCCCTGTTTCAATTTCTTTTCAGAGCCTTCCTTGGTACATGACTCCTGTCTCCTATGATCTTGTTTCACAGGTCACAATCTGGTGGTCTGGTCTCATGCGAGGTGCTGTTTCTATAGCACTTGCTTACAACCAGGTGAAGTAATCAAACTTCATGGCTAGCTGTCAATACTAACTAAATCTATGTCTGGTTTAGCAATAAACTGAATCCTAAATCTGTGTCTTGTTTCACAGGTACCTATGATTCTGCCTATTTTTTTTTCTTTTCCATTTTCGTGCCTTGAATCCTAATTTTAATAATATTGTTGCTATTGTAGCATTTTTGGTAATAATGTTGATGTTTCAAGCTTCTCTAGTTTCTGCTCACCATTCATCTCTTACCAAAAGAAGAGTGGCAGGAGTTGATTCAGGTTCCTCTCTTATTTAATCTTATGAGATGTTAAGATATATTCAGCTAGATCTAAATTTACAAATTAATTTAATTGGTTTGTCACATTTCTCTGGAGTTGTTAAGATATAAATAAATATATTTATAATTTTTTATTATTAAAAAAGTTATTGTGAAATTTGATATATTTCATTTCTACTTCTGATTGTTTGGTGAACAAATCTCACCGATTAATATGTTCGCCATTGCGTCAAAGTTAGTTTTCTATCTTCAGTGTTTTAATCTTACTTACATAAAAGTAATTAACCTGTGGCATTAAAATTACAAAAAGATTATTGTAGATATAAATAAATATATTCAGTTGTTATTGATTTGGTATGCCAGTTCAATTTCTTAGTGTAGCTATGTTGCTTGCTTGTTTCTACTTTTGAAAATTTTGTTATTGATTTGGCCTTCACTAGACTTTTGCAGAAACTATTTTTGTGTGTCATTATCTCAATTGCTATATCACTTTGTCTCCATCTCTATGATCTCTCTTTACACAATCCAAGCACTTTCCATAGGATAAGAATTTGAGTTACTTGAGAATTTGATCTATTGCCTTAGTTTTTTATTTAAAAAGATGACTCTACTTAGTTGTAGTTTTGAATGATAAGAATACATGAAGCTTATGGTTGATTATTGTAGCTGAATTTAAAATAAGTTGCACAAAAATTATATATGAAACACCCCCTTATATATGAATGAGTCTGAGTATTATTACCTGGCTATCTTGATGTGTATGTGTGTGTATGTGATTCATAAAAGAGTGATAATGTTGCGTGAACAAATTAATGGTGATGACTAGTGAGTGGACTTGTCTGATAGTGATAGTCAACTAAAAATGTCTCCTAAGCCTTACTTCTATCCATTTGAGAGTTGTGGAGATGTTAGTACAAGATGAAGACTTACTAAAAATGTCTCTTAAGCCTTACTTCTATCCATTTGATGAACCTGAAGATAAAGTTGGAGAAGATAACAGTTCGAGGCTATCCTCTAATATGTCCTCAGTTAGTGGTTCCAAAGAATAGAACTGTTCTGTTTGGACTCTGATCTAATATAAATTTGCAAGATCTGCATCTAGCTTTTTTCCTTGGCTATGTCATATATATGTGTATTTTTTAGGTATATAATAGAATCAATTGATTTGATTAATATATGCTGAATATGATAGAATCAATTGTTCAAGAGCTTTGTATTTGTCAAAGATTCTGCTAACAAAAACACTCATTCTAATTATTAGCTAGAGATCAAGCACAAAATTCAATATTAAGATTTTCAGTTTCTTTCAATAAATGTATTTTCCTTTGGATTCAATGCTACTAGATTAGGAGTTCCTCTTGTTTTTTGCTAGCTAGGCTACCAGCGAAGTTAGTAGAAGTGATAGTTTACAAAGAAGAAATTACAATTTTTGTTGTTGGATTAAAGTGATTCAAGTATCTATTTCAAAGTTTTATGCAATTTCGATAACAAATTTCGGAGAACTTCTAAAACCACTTTTTAATGAGGTAGCAAGAAAAGTTGCTGGATTTGGTCCTGAATGATAAGAAATCATGTATTTATAAGAATTAAGATGGTGACTTGCTAATTTTGCTTTAACAAATATTCTATTAGAAAAACTACAAAAAGCATTGCTCATGAATATATATATTTGTTAGGGGAATGCACAATTTAATATTCATATATAAGAAACATCCCCAGAGGTGAGGTCCTGTTACCCTTCACTCTTGTTGTTTAGAAGGAGTTTTTTAGACCTATTTATTGCTTTTATATCTATAGTAATTAATATCATAAGGAAATTTTTATTATAATTTTTCAGTTTTAATGGTAAGTTGTTTATTTTTTATTGTGTATTATTTGCAGATTTAGCATATGGGACAAGTCAAGCATGGATATAAAATATGCAAGTAGATTGACATTTTTTTGATAAATATTAATTACTATTTTGTTATGACAATTATTGTTAGACAATAATTTTATTATTTTGTTGAGAATTATTGATAAACATGTATTTGAAATACTAATTGAACTTTTTAATATCTATTTTAATTAGAATTTTATTATTAGTTATCTTGTCTCTTTTATAATTTTTTTCTATTGTACACAAATTTATTTATTAATTAAAATAATTATACATGTATGAACAAAAAATTTTATTAAAAATTTTATTTTTTGTATTTTTATTACAAAATTAATTTTTATTTTTATAAAAAAGACAACCCTTTTATTAGTTGCATATTTTGAATATTAGACAACACTTGTATGGTTGCATATCCAAAAGAAAAAGCAACACTTGCACAGGTTGCATATCCAAAAGAAAAGGCAACACTTGTATAAGTTGCATATCCAAAAGAAAAGGCAATACTTTAAAGGGTTGTATATTCAAAACTAATAGGCAACATTTCAAAGGATTGCAAATTTCAACTTATAAGCAACACGTAAAAGAGTTGCATTTTATTGCAAATAGGCAACACCTTTTAGTAGTGACCAAAATACGAGAGAAGAGACAACACTGCAAAAGTGTTGTCTCAAACACACCTTTGAAGTGTTGTTGTTTTTCAACCAAAGGCAACACTTACCAAGTGTTGCTCTCAAAAGCGTTGCTTTTGAAACAAAAAAGTGTTGCCTTGATCTAAGGCAACGGCTGCATATGCAACGCCGCCCAAAAACGTTACCTTAGGTCCAAAAGTATTGCCATAGATCCAAAGCAACCTTTTGTCAGCCTTTAGGCAACACTTTTTAAATGTTGCCTCAACCTAAAAATGTTGTAGTGCAATTTCAAGGTGATAATCTCTAATTTTATAAAATTTCTATCAATTAACCATCTACCGATTTAATTTGTTACACATAATAATAATAATAATAATAATAATAATAATAATAATAATAATAATAATAATAATAATAATAATAATTTATTAAATTATTATTATTATTATTATTATTATTATTATTATTATTATTATTATTATTATTATTATACGTACACTAAAAATTAATTACATCTAGAAATTAATTTTTTATAAACATATAATATAATTATAGTGGTAGAGTAGGTTAAAAATATAATTATTTATTTTTTATTTTTAAATTTTTTAAAAAAATAATATCATGATATAATACTAAAATTTTTATAACTAAAAAATTTTGATTTTGATTCTTAGCTTATTAAATCTTAAAAAAAATAGCATAAGCATAAAACAACCTTATGTAAAAATTTAAAATAATTAAAAAAACTTTTACTTAAAAAAAATATATTATAAATATAACTATTTATATGTTCTTCTATTAACTTAAACTCAAAAAAAATGATATCATAACGACGACCTCATAATAAAGAAAGGGGACAATGATCTCCCAAACTTCAACCTTAGCTTTTCTTAGAAATTATATTTACGTTTTAGTTTAGCATCCTAAAAGTTTTATTTTAGTCACTTTGATTTAAAATTTAATTTTGTCCTTCTTTAAAATTCTACCCAACTCTCCTGCTGCATGGTTGTATATATGTACACCCCCAAATGAATTAGTATGTACTATCAGTCCACAATTTTAGAATTTAATTCATGCCTTCAATTTTGGAATTTAAATGAAGAATACATTTATGTTTTCTTGCGTAAATATACTATAAATTTCCCGTAACTACTTCCATTTATTCAAAGGAAACTTCTTTAAACTTTTAAAATTATTTTAAAAATCAATAAAATTTAAAATAATTGGTGATCAAATAAAAATAAAAGTGTATCCCATCCAACCCCTATTAATATTTTTTGCTTAAATTGGCTGATAAACTCACGAATTTATAATTACGGATGAACTGAGTTACAAATGATGACTCACAAAGAATTAGTTTGAGCATTTTTAATTAATCCGACTTATATAAATTATTTGGATGTTTGCAATTTAGCTCTAGATAATTTTTTCAGGGGTTTGAAATTAAAATCCCTTAGAATTCAATTATAATTTTTAATTCCAGTGTTTGAAATAAAAATAATTAAATTAGTTTAGATACAATTTAATTTAATTTTATTATTATTTTTAAAATTAATTTTAATCCAAATAGATATGGTTTAAAATTTCATTCTATCATAATTTTATTTAAAATTTAAAATGTCTAAAATATCCTTATAATCTAATTATTTTTTAACTTTTTTCACTTATTTACTTTCAACGCCTCCCACCTTTTAATACATACTCTCTTTTCTCTCACCACTTTCATTCTCTTTCCTTCAAGTTACTTAATATAATATATGCCTATTTTTTTTTTAGAAGATCTATTATGTAGATTTAAAAAAATATCCTCACTTTTAAATTTTATGTGTTGAACTTAGATTAATAGCACCAAATATTTGTCAATCTGCTACATCTAAACATTTTAAGTGAAGTTGTGTCAATCATAAAACTAACCAGTAAAAAGTGGTATAATTTTGTTTCATATTAATTATATTAATTAGTTATTATAATTTGTTGTTAATAACCGACTTTTTTTTACTTGTTATGTCATTTAACCACTCAATAAATTAGTTCTTGATAGTTTATTTTTTTTATTGTTAATTTGTCGTTGGAATCAACTATATGGAGAATCATTTCATTTTTTTAATTAATAACAATGTTTTTAAATTTAATATATTTAGATTAATCCAATCTTTATTTTTTTTAAAAGATGTGAATAAATTTTAGTTAAAAAAAATTAGTTGATAAATATAAAATTTAATTATTTTATATAATTTAATAAATAAGTATATTTATTATTTAAATATGATATTATATTAATAAAAAAAAATTATCTACTATAAAATTTTAATTCATTTGATAAACATTTTAAATACTGAAATTCAATTCAATTCTATAATTTTACTAATTTTAAACACTAAAATTTAATTTAATTCTAACTAAAATTTAATTTTTAATAGAATTGAATTCAATTCTATACCTTTAAAAGTTTTTAAATAGGTTGTTAAATGGTTCATTTATTCATTAATTTTTGCTAATTGTTTTCAGTTTGTCTCTCTTAATTAGCTCGCATCATAGCTTGTTCCTAAAAAGAACTTAATTTAATGGCATAAGGTTAGCAATTGTTAAATTTTTTGGAGACAAATTTGATATAAAATTTTTTAAAAGTTAATTTAAAAAATAAATCGAATGATATTTCAAGAATTAATTTTACCATTATAACTCTCGACCAAGTATAAGACTAAATTGCTTATTGTGCAAGTGTTTTGAGTTTTGGCAATGGTTGCATAGTACCACTAGAGTCAATATATACGCGATTTTAGGAAGTGGATATAATGAAACAGAGAAAACTAGTAAATCAGAAAATAAAATATATAATTCCCTTACATCCACTTATACAAGATTCAGTGTGGTGGATTGAAGTTTGTAAATAAGAATTTATATAAATTAATTTATAAAATTTGATTTTAATTAAAAATGAGTTGGTATTAACATGGTTTATATTTAGTAATTTTTATATTAAAATAGATTATAATAAATTAAATATTATTTAAATTATATTATTTAAAATTATTTTTAAATAAAAAATTATTGAAAAATAAATTTTAATTTATTTATTTAATATTTTAATATTCTTTAATACTTTTTAATTATAATTTTTTATTATTTATGATTCTAATATTATTTTTATATTAATTTTTTATTTAATTTGTTTTTTCTAATGAAATTATAGAACCGCAATACAAAACAAATTAAACAAATAAAAACATTCACTACAAAAAAATAACAAGAAAGGTAAAAAAATTTATATAAACAAAAAATAATAAAAATTTAATAAAAATTAATAACATATATGAGAGAATACTAAAAAAATAATGAAATTCGTAGTATGAATAATAAAGGATAGAATTGATAAATAAAAAAATAAAATTTTTTAATTAATGGTCAAACAGAAAAATGAACATTTTTAACTTTACTTAAAGAGAAATGTTAGGAGATGAGTAGATTTTGTGATTTGTAGCC
Organism: Arachis ipaensis; assembly: GCF_059453495.1. Lineage (NCBI taxonomy): Eukaryota > Viridiplantae > Streptophyta > Magnoliopsida > Fabales > Fabaceae > Arachis > Arachis ipaensis. The sequence goes on along the minus strand of NC_142439.1, from coordinate 17,689,478 downwards.
ATTAATTAGGTCATTATTATTAGTATTTTTAATGGTGTGAGATTACATCTAATAATGTGAGATTACTCACTTTTTATTTTACTGATTAAATGCTGACCAAATTTTAATAAAAGTGCTAGTTCCTAAACTTTCTCTTACGTAAATATATATTAAATATATATTAGACTATAAAATTACGCGTTTGCGTTTATGTCTAGAGAAAGAAAAAATAACCAAATAAAAAATAAAATTTTCAAAAAAATAAATACAAACGATTAAATCAAACACACTCATAATTTACATGCACTATAGCACACAAATTAAACCACATTAAGCTCTACATATATATAGAGAGAGGACGCTTTGATTTTTCCAACATATATTCTCCATTCAAATGACCAAAGTAAAAGATAAATTCACCTTAACACTACTCTCACTTTGTGGAGTGACAATGATATATGTATAAAAGTGAATTTTAGTACGTTGGTTTATGGTTATAGTGATTACCATAATTATACAAGTGTTTTTAAAACACCATAATTACTGTAACATAAACATACTAAAATACATCTATATATAATTAAATAATTAGAATTTAATGGGTCTGCTCCAAGAACGGTGTTGGGGCTTTCCCTTATGGTAGTTTGCAGCTATCCCACTCCCTCCATGGATAGTGGGAGGAGCAGGTCTCTCTTCCATGTTATCATGATGGGGAACTTGAAATACCACACAACAACGCTCTCTTCGAGTGGCTGCCACGGCGGCAAATGCATCGGCAGTAGTGGTGGTGGCGGCAGTGCTCCTTCTCTGTGGACCATAATACTTGTCTATTAGAGCAAAGCCTTCCATACCTATCTTCCTTAGGTCAGCCATTATGGTGTTGATGTAATAATAAGTTTATAGTTTTAATTTAGTTGTTGTAGGGTTTCTTGCTTGAAAAGGAAGAGGATTCAAGTCCCTTTTTATAGGCACAAGAAGTTGTTACTTTTTAGTTCATTAGTATCATTGTTCCGATATAAAGCGGGGTCAACAAGAATATTTGGACGGAACCAGCTTCTTTGTAATTAAATTATAATATAATTATTATGAAGTGATTTCCTTAACATAAATAATACAATAATCAATTATTGCCGGCCATATAGTCATCCTCATCATCATCTGAGTTTCAGACATAATTTTATGAGGTTTAGGTTCGAGTTGTTAATAATATATGCATGGAATATATTCTAAGCTATCCTACATATCTATGAATTATTGGATTTTTTTTTTTTCATATAACAACGATCGATGAGAACTAAACGCAGGATTTCATCAAATTTCTCTCTGCTGCTAGATCAATCCTAGTGACTTTAATTATTTGATTATTTTAAGTATCTTTTATTATTAGAATATACGAGATCAGAAATTTTTGTTTGTAAGTTTAAATCACCAGTATTATTTACAAATAAATTCTACTGGACTGCGATCAATTGATTTAACTTAATTGAACCATAATTGAATTAGAGATATAACTATTCATATTGTCTCTTTTTATTAGTTTAAACTTTTAGAAAAAATTATTTCATAACAAGATATCAAAATTTCTTATCCAAAAAATTTAAAATTCGATCATCAGTAAATCACAAAAAAAACATTAAAAATATGATTATTTATATTATCTCTTTTTATTAATTTAAATTTTTGAAATAAATAAAATATATCCTAATATTTAACATTTTAATTTGATCCTATATATAATACCATCCTTCAAAATATATAGTGACTGGTGTAATCATTGGGAAATTAATAATTCTATTATACAATAGAGGGGGAAAAAAATAATGCATAGGCTTAAAAATTTTAGCATTTCTTTTCATAAAATCTAATCCACTAATGGATGGATGTAACCATAACTAATATCAATTCTTCATCTCTTAATAACTTCACTCCCAAGTTTAATAGTTTATCCCTTTTCTTCTCATTTCGGAGTAATGTTAATATATTTAAATTTTTTTATGAACTAAATTTGTTAGACTAATTTGATTACACTTGAGTAATAAAAATATTTAATATAATATAATATAACATTATTCATTATTTTGACCCTATTTATCTCTTTTTCCTCCTTTAATGAGTTTGCATTATATAAAGAGATTATTCGGCGTATCAAACTATGTGCTTATTTGGGTGCCATTATTTTGAAAAAAAAAGATCTTTTTTTAATAAATTTTTTTTTATTTTTTACCGTGTTTGGTAAATTTCTAGTAGTAAAAATAAAAACACTAAAAAAATAAAAAATATCTTTTTTGAGAAGCTGTAATTTACATCTTTTTTTAAAAGATCTTTTTCTCTAAAAAAATATATTTTTCATGTAATAAATAAAAAAAAAAGTACTTTTATATTGTTATACTAAAACATAATTGATAGATAAAAAGAATTTTTTGCATGAAATACCCAAACATAAAATTACTTTTACTTTTTCATAAAATCTTTTAAAAAAAGATAACTCGAAAAAGAATATTTTCTTAGAAGTTCACCCAAACAAGCTCTATATAGTTAAGTTTAATTTATAATCATAAAAGTTCTGATATTATATTATAAAAATATTTATTTTAAAATCTTAAATTGTTAATAAAAATACACAAATAATTATATTTTTTTTGTAGAATATTCATTCATATACATATATATAATATTAAGTACCAATAGGGGTGTCCATGGATCGGATCGTATCCGCAGATCCGCGGTAAATATCCGTATCCGATCCGAAAATTGCGGATACGATCCGATCCGCATTCTTTGCGGATCGGACCGCGGATATCTGCTCTACATCCGCGGATCCGCAGATCCGCACTATAATAATTAAAAAATAAATAAATATATATGTTTGGTATTATATTTACTTATTTGTATGTTCTAGTTAGTAATTATTATTCATATATTGTATTATTTTATTTTTGTTATTTAGAGAGAGTTTGATTAAAAATATTTTAGAAATAAATAAGTTTAAAAGTATGAAAGAAATATTTTTATCGAATTTTTTACATAGAAATATGATTAAAAAGAGAATGTTTAATTATGCGGATATATCCGATATCGGATCCGATCCGATCCGCAAATGTGCGGATCGGATCGGATCCGGCACTAAAAAGTGCGGATAACATATCCGATCCGATCCGATGAAAATTGTGCGGATCGGATCGAATTTTCGGCCATATCCGATCCGATCCGATCCGCGGACACCCCTAAGTACCAATAAATAAATAAATATATAAACAATAAAAATTTAAAAAATAATAAAAATTAATTTAAATTAACTTAAAATGATTTTATTATGTATTTGTTAATTATTTTTGTAACAAATAATATTAGTATAATAAATATATTATTATAAATATTAAATTAAGTAAAATAATTTTAGATTATTATTTCCTATACATTTACCTAAATAAAATAGTCGGTGCATTTATTATATACGAACCAGATTCCGCGTCGTTTTTCAGTTTTTATATGGTGTTCCTTTAAGGTTTAAGCATCTTAATTAGTCATGTGTTGGTTAAAGAATGGCATGCAGTGCACTAATAGTGCTACGTATACCTACCATCTTTTCTTTTTCTCTTCTTTAATTTACCTTCCCTTCTTTTTGGTACCCTCCTTTCTAACTGTTTAGGGTATGTGCAATTGTGCAATATTGGATCTAGGCATAAGGTATATGAAGAATATTCACATACATAACACTTATATACATATATAGCATATAGAGTAGTGGATTATTTGGTGATAAAATTATATTTTATTTTAAAAAAATAATGAAACTTACATACATCACTCATTTTTGTCCTCTCTTTGTATAGTATCTCAGTATGTAAGTGCGTGGAGACAAGGGTATATAGGTGGCATGCTTCTTAAATCTTAATTACCTTTCTCACTATCTTTTTGCATGCATATCTAGCCAGAGTGCATCAGAAATTATTATTTGGGTAATAAAATATTTTAAAATTAAGAATGAAAAATAAATATGTTCGGTAGATCGGTTACCGGACGGTTCGGGTTGTGATCCGGGATGATGGTAGGGGCTCGTCAAGTCGTGGACTGCCGGTCAACGGTATGCGAGGTCCCGAGTACTTTGTGTGGAGAAGGGGGTGCCACCTGCAAAGACACTCCGACGCTTTTGTCAGTAAATATGCAGGCGGAAAGGGTAGTATAACACCCTACCACACAAAGCTTTACGCTTAAGTCGTAAAACAGAGGTGATGTGGTATTACGACCTCTAAAATAAAATAAGTACATATAATAGCAGAAGAGTTATAATATGCTAGGAGCCTTGAAGGATAGGGAAAATAAAAATCGCGAGATAAAAGCACAACGCTCAAGGAACGAGTTAACTTGCATGCTAAAAAAACTGTAACTGTCAAACATAAGATAACAGAAGTAGGAATAGAGTGCCAAAGATACAAAATAACAAGCTCCTAACTCAGCCTGCGAAGTCAAGACTGGCCGGAGAATATTTACACATATATACATACATATCCAAAACCCAAAAGTACATACACACAATCCTGCCTCTCCATAAACCTCTAAGAGAATCAAAAAGGACAAGTTATGCGGAGAGAAAGCTAAGTACATATATATACATCACTGTACAACAAAACTATACAACAACACTATCTAGTAACCCCTCCGCTTTAAGAGTCCAGACGCCTAACGAGATGGCTCCCGACCTGCATCTGAAAAACAACAACATAGTATGGAATGAGAACCGGAGGTTCTCAGTATGGTAAAGGTGCCACACACATAATATATAAGGTCCTGGGAATGCCAGAGGCAATCCTAGAACGCCGACACTCAGATTGTAGAGCTCAAAGTATTAAACAGAAGCCATAAAAGGTGGTTTCCTAAAAATATTTAATTATAACTTAACTTAACCTTAAATCTAAGTCCTATGCTACCATTCCTCCATACCTCCAACTCCATCATGCATTTTCACAGGCAAATAGACAGATAAAGGCAAACACAAGAAAGTTACAACTACTGCAGGTAACAAATACACATTTAGCTTGGCAAATACAGGTAGGCACACCCAATTAGAGCACAAGCAAGTAATTCAAGTAATATGCATATGATGCATGCCTGTCCTATGGCTGATGAGGCTCATCTGTCGGTTATCCAGCCAACCCGACAAGTCTGAATTGTCCTTAGACTGTCCCCCGACGTGCATCCCCAAGAGTCTATGCATAGATTTTTCTCAAATAATCAATATTGCTCAATGGGGGTAACATTCCCGGGAATTTATATAGTGCCCGGTCACACTTACGTCGTAGGGTCAACAGAGTATCGAGTTTTCAACCTGGTACACGTGGTGGCAAGCCACGGCACTTAATCCAGGGAATCTCGTATCTCAGATTATTCAAATTCATAAGCCATATAAATAATTCAATTATAATTCCTCAACATCCACATCATTCTCAATTGCATCTCATTCATCATCATACATTAAACATATTCAATCCTTATCCTTCATTATCACACCTCCCATTCCGTCCATCAATAGTTTCAATTCAAAACATAATTCATTCTTTTCTAAGAATCAAACTTCAAACTTAAAACATACTCACTTTCTTAATAACTCAAAATCAAACCATATAACATTTAAATCTAAATCTCTTTTAAATAATCATCTAAACAAAATCTCTAATTTTTTTATAAAATTTCGGCAGCATCTCCTCTAAAACTCGGACTTTGCCACCCTTTTCGGGTCCAAACCTGCTTTCTTTTCAATTCAACATACCCTTCCTCATCATCATAACAATCACCACAATAAATCTACTTCAATTCAACAATTAAACTCATACAATATTCAAATCCAACAACCAAAATTCAACTAAGAATCATAGTTCACAAATCCTAGGCTTTTAACACAAATACCTCAAATCAATAATTCACCAAATCGTTAGTTAATAACTAATTATCCAATAAACTTCAACCAAATATATATATATTCATCGACAAATTACTAAACATTAAGCATACACCTGCATTCCAACTTATCCTATGGTCATCTAGCCTAAGTTTTCACAGAACATTATATATTAAATGCAAGAAACCTAAACCATACCTTAGCCGATTTCCACGTAACGACCAAAGTTATTTATTCAAAACCAAGACAACCCCTCAAAACTCAACTAATCCGCTTCCTCCAAGTTCCAGTATTCACAATTTCAAGCTCCAATTATTTATTTTCAACCTAATACACATTCATAATACATATATACCCAATTTAATACTCAAAGCTCGAATTTAATGAAAATAAAATAGAATTATCGTATCCTCACCTTATCCAAGCTTCACATAAGCAAGAGTGAACGTTTCTCTCAAGCTAATTGGATCCTAAAACATCAGAAATCAAAGAAATTCAATATTCCCACTTAAAATTCGAAAATTGGGGGAAGATGAAGCTGAGAGTGAAATAGCAAGTTACCTATGAAATTGTTCCGGTAGAAATGTAGAGCTCGACGCGGTGAACGCGTGGCCGCAAACGGTGCGGCGATCGGAGCTCGAACGGAGGAGTTACGGGGGTTGGAAGGTTACCGTAAGGGTTCGGGAGTGTTTTTCTTCTCCCTGGGCATTTTCACGCTGCAGCTGGTGAAATGGAGAAGAAGGGCTTTCGGGCTCATTAAAAGTGTGGGTCCGGTTGGACCGACAACCCGGTTCGGGTCCGGTTCAACCGGTTCGGCTCGTTCGGTCTAATTTTAGACCGTTTTCTTCGAAATTGGTGTCAAAATTCTCGTTTCGATGAGCTCTATCCTAATTTAATATAATATTCACATTTCTAATCCTCCTTATTAAAAACTAATTTACTAACTAATTTAACCGGGGTTTACAGGTAGTGTGATATGTGACGTACCTTGGGGGAAGAGCAAGTCTTCCCCTTATATACCTGTCAGAGGTGGGCCCGATGAGAACAGGCCCATGTTTCTAGATATGTTGTCCCACAACTGCACATGAACTGTCCTGAACGCGTATCCGGATCGGTTGCGAGGCGTATATCCGGACCGGGTGGCGTCCGGGTCGGGCCGACCTGCAGGGGTTCTGGGCCAGGCCGTAACAAAATAAATTAAGGACAAAAATATATAAGAATTTAGAATTGACAATTTAAATAAAGAAAATAAACACTAGTACAATTGATTTCACCTTACCATATAATTGGGTATTTATGATATTATTATTCAATTTCTTTGTTTTGAATTCAAAGTTATGTTTTTTTAACTAGTTTTTAGCCTTTTTCAAGATCAATTTTTTTTTAAAATTTGTATAGATATATTAATCTCTTAGCTACAATTTTACATGAAGAAAGCATATATATATATATATATATATATATATATATATATATATATATATATAAAAGAGAAGTTGAATTAAGTACCCTTTATAAAGTTTACAACTTTAAACATCTTTGTTGTTAAGTGCAGCTAAATACAATTATTCAAAAAATATTTTTGTTTTGCCTCCTAATAAAAATATACAGAATAAAAAAGAAAAAAAATTTGTACTATTATCTATCCGTATTTAGTTACTTAGTGTAATGTGACTTATTTTTAGTGTCTCCTATAATAATAATAATAGAATTTCATTATAATTTTAGAAAAGTTACAAACTTACCATCACTAGTTATATATTTAAAAAGATTACAACCTAATCAATCTAAAAACTATCTAAGTTTCTCATCATACTTATCAACTTATTACTAAGCTCACCTAGTCTAATCTCACTTTTAAGTGCTAATTCAACTTAGTAAAAAAGAACTCAACCTGATTTAACAAGGTATCAAACTTTTACACAAAATTTATCCAACATCTGAATATTATCCCAACTTAAAAAAGAGAACCTAACTTAATTCAACAATCAGAAAATAACATTATATAAAAAATGACATAAATAACCTTTTTTTTTTCCAAAATTTATCTCTTTTACCTTTTCTCTCTTGGATTTTTTAAATGCCTCACATAACGGCATTTTTCATTATACAGAAAGAGTGAATCAAAAAAGCATGATTTTCAATGAAGGAATAGAATAATGAGAATGTTGCCCTAGAGCTCAGTATGAGTGCTCTCTATTGAGGACCATAATATTACAGCAAGTCAAACTCAACTTCAAGAATTAAAAGAAGAGTAGTTATAAGTTTTGTTAAGTTGTTATGCTATTAGTTGTGAAGTCTGTTAATTAGTTTTTGGTTCGCTTAGTGTATGAAAGGTTGGCTATATACAACTAACTCCTTTACTTCTGTAGATACAATCACTTTTTTTAATTCTCAATACAATGTGCATATTATTCAAAATCATTTCTCTCTGAAGTTCTACAGAGTTCTATCACAAAACTTGCTCTATTTTCATTTTGTTGTGCTGCTTTACTGTTACTTCTCTCTCAAGAAAGCTAGTCTAATATTCCTATACTATCTTTCTTAAATTCAAAATTGACTGATTGTCACTTTATATGAGAGGTAATGCTTCGAAAAATTGAATCTTTGATTCTTTGCATTGTTGAAAAATTTGAACATTGTTGCAGAACATTGGAGAGAATTTCATAAACCTGTAGTGGTACAATCTTGGCATCTTGCTATCCTTGCACTCTCCTTGGTTGCTAAGTGTGTAGCCATAATTTAATCATAGTCCTTTGTGATGGTACCATGATATTTTAGCACATTCTTTTCTTCAATGTATATAGTGCTAAAACCAAATCACAAACTTGGTCCATAGCGCATTATGTTTTACTGTGTTTGTCCAACAATATAGCTGATGTGCAATGTTTGTTTCAATAACAAAAACTGATTTTGTTTTGCTTGTATCTGCTGGACTTCAAATGACTTTGAACACGTTAAACAAGGGCACCACTCGTATAAAGATGATAAAAATATTTTTTTTAGTTGTTTATTTAGTCATAGTAAGACCGGATAATATTTCGAATGAGGTTTAGAAGAGTATTCGAGGAAAAGGTATCAACTGGTTAACCAAGCATTTTAATGAGATTTTAAGGTCAAAGAAGATGTCTGATGAGTGGAAAAAGATCATCTTAATACCTATCTACAAGAATAAGGGGATATACAAAGTTGCAGAAATTATAAAGGGATCAAATTCATGAGCCATACCATGAAGTTATGGGAAAAGGTGATAGAACGGAGATTGAGAAAAGAGACACAAGTAACAGAGAACCAATTTGAATTTATGCCAGGCAGATCCACCACCGAAGCGATATACTTGTTAAGAAGGATGATAGAGAGGTATCGCAGTAATAAAAGGGATCTATATATAGTGTTTATTGATTTGGAAAAAGCATATGATAGGGTGCCAAGGGAGGTCTTATGGAAGGTTTTAGAAAAGAGGAGAGTAAGGATCGCATATATTCGTGCAATTAAAGACATATATGATGGGGTCACAACTAATGTGAAGACTCAAGGTGGCGTGACAGAAGAATTTCCTATTGGTATAGGATTATACCAAGGATCATCCTTAAGTCCATACATTTTCATATTAGTCTTGGAAGTACTCACAGAGCACATCCAAGAGCCTGTGATATGATGCATGCTTTTTGCCGATGATATTGTCCTTATGGGAGAGTCAAGGGAAGACCTAAATAAGAAGTTGGACTTATGGAGAGAAGCTCTAGAAGTGTTTTGTCTGCACATAAGCCGTAGCAAGACAGAATATACGGAATGTAAGTTCGGCTTGAGAAGGAAAAACCCTAATATAGAGGTGAAGATTGGAGAAAATATCCTACGAAAAGTTAAAAGTTTTAAGTATCTTGGGTGCATCATACAGGATAATAGAGAGATTGAATAAGATGTAAATCATAGGATCCAAGCAGGTTGGTCAAAATGGCGGAGTATATCTGGTTTTATATGCGACAAAAAAGTGCCTTTAAAACTTAAAGGTAAATTCTATCACACTGCTATAAGACCGGCTATGCTTTATGGTACGGAGTGTTGGACGGCCAAGGTGGAGAACAAACAAAAGCTAAGTATGGCAGAGATGAAGATGTTGAGATGGATGAGTTGTTATACGCAATTGGATAAAATAAGGAACGAAGATATAAGGGAGAGAGTTGAAGTACCACCCATTGTGAAAAAGATGGTAGAATCGCGTCTCAGGTGGTTTGGACATGTGAGAAGAAGACTAGAACACTCAGTCAGGAGGGTGGATGAGATGGAAGATGGACAAGGGGTGAAAGACAGAGAAAGACCTAAGAAGACCATCCATGAGGTGGTTAAATGAGATTTACATGTAAATGGTCTCTCTGTAAATATGATACATGACAGATCTCAATGGCATCGTTTGATTCATATAACCAACCTCACCTATTGGGACAAGACTTTGTTGTTGTTTGTTTGTTTATTTGGCCATAGTAAAAGACTGTACTCTAAAAAACGTAGATTAATAATAAAATATAAATTATGAATAAAATTAAATATCTAAAAGAAGAAATAATTATATTAATGATTATAACTAATATTAATTTAAATGACACTAAATTTTTTAAATTTACATAAAATATTTTTTTAAATCTTAATTTCACAATAAGTTGTATTCAAAGAATTCAAAATAAATAAAAGTTACTAGACTAAAAATACAACAATTAACAATACATAGTAGATTAAAATATAGATCTTTAAAAATAAAAAATATTAAAAGAATATTAAAATTATAAATAAAAACTGAACTCATAAAAAATTATTAAATTCGTAAAATAAGAAAAAGTATCAAAATGATATATAATAAAATGAAAACAAAAAATAATTTTATAAAATTTATCAAAAAAAATAAAAAAATAAAACAATCTTCTAATAAAATTTTTGTTAAAAATTTAAATTTTAGATAAATTAAAAAAATTGGTATTAGAGTCAAAGTAACGATTTTAATAATATAGCAATACTTTTTAATAAAAATAATACTTTTAATCTATGTTATATGTCAAAAATTTAATACATAATAATTTATTTAATAGATGAGATTAAACGTGTTTGTTAATAAAGTTGTTTTAAACCTTGTCTGAGTATCCGCCGTTAAACAAAACTTGAGCTTTTAACTTAACTGAATATGTTTGTAATCACAGAATCAAAATAATTGTTTTCCAAACTCAACGCATATACAAATTGTGTTTGTCTATATGTAATTTTCACGCAATTTATGGTATTTATAACTTTGTTTTGTTGTCAACGATATTCTCCAACTCGACAGGTCAAAAATTAATCTGTCGTGAATCTGAACTCCATTTAAGAGTCTGCTGCTGACCAATGAGTTGCTGCATGTATAAAGCAGGATTCGAACCTTCGAGTGAGCTGGTCACTCGACCAACTCAAGTTAGTTTTATAGTATTTATAACTGTAACTTCATTTATAATTTCTTTTTTAAGTATATTGTAAATCAGTGGCATATCATTTAAACGACGATTAAGCATCTAAAACTGCATTAAAATTAATTATAAACATATATGATTCAAAACAAATATCATTGAGTGACATTAATTATCCAATTCATATAAATGACTCTACGTCATTATCTTAGTTAACAAGATTATCTATTAATCATATAAATTAAACGAAAAGTATGAGTAAATAATTTTTTTAGATTGTTGTTTACAAACTTAACCCTAAACGGATAGAAAAACAAATAACGAACCAAAATTCACATGAGTTTTTAGTCACAACAAATACAACTCATCAAAATACACCAAACATAACACACTAAAACAACTCACACCAAACATGCAACACATCAATAAGCTCATAAAAAAAGTACTATACACAACTATTTAAAAGCTCATCAAAATCAAGACCACTTCAAGTCCTTTGCTAGTTCTCAAAAGTTGTTTCATATATATGTCATTCCACCATATTATCTTGAGATTATTATTAGATTTAATCACACCATTATTTCATTTATTGTTTAATTTATTTTTAATATATATTTTATATTTTAATATATATTTTATACTAATAACTGATTTTGACATTAAAAAAATTTAATATGGATTTAACATATGTGAAATTAAAAAATACTATCATTTTTTGTAATTTTTTAAAAATATAAAAACTATTTTTAAAAAGAGAAATCAAAAGGTGTGATTTAATCTTTTTAATTTTTTTAAATAAAAAAATCAGAAAATTTGATTTTACTTTATTTTTTAATTGTTGAGAAAAAATTGGAGAGTACAATTTTAGTTTTTTTTTTTAATTTTTATAAAAGAATTCATATGATCTAATTTTTTATTTCTTTTTAAGTGTTATTAAAAGAAATTAAAGGATTCAAATTCTTGTTTCTTTCATGCATGGGAAAGTCCCACCCTACCATCACATGGTTACATTTCACCAAGTGTGCAGTGATATCAAATTAATTTGCGCTTGATGCTAATGTAGCATAGTACAAATAATTTATTATAACACTTCTGAAATTGAATAACAATGAACAAAACTAATTTCATATTGAATGGTTAACTATCAGATTTTTTATCCAACAGTTTTAGGACTAAAACAATTTATATCATTGGTCATATCATAATGCCAGTTAATCTAATCAATCTTAAAATGAATTGCGAATTAATTAACCTTGTTAATAAAACAATTGTTTCTAACAAAACCTGTCCCCAACATAATCCTATTTGAACTAATAAATATAGTTGTTTCAACAAATACCTTGTGAAGCTATAAATATTTAAAAGTGCTGCAATACTTTCTATTAACACGAAAAGAAAAAAATAAAAGAAATAAAAAAAATCATAGCATCAGTGATTGTCTAATTACTTTTTTTTTTAATTTAAATAAAAATATATACAAAAATAATTATATCTCTAATATAAAATATAATAATTTTTTATAATGACTGATTGTCTGATTATATTTTAAAAAAATATCCAACATATGTATTTTTATCGGTTAATAATTATAAAAGATAATTCGCTTAATTACTTTTGTTATAATATGCTTTTTATTAATTTGTTATTTTTGCCTGAAAACCGCCAAAAGACAGTTTTGTTGGGAAATAGTAGTATGGCCACAATTCAATTAATTATGTGTCAAATAATTTGGTATTGTTATTATATTAAAATGTTAATATAATAGGTCCTTGATTAAATTTAGTGATTTATCATTGTGATAGTGATCATAATATTGATAGATAAATATTTTATTATTTAATCTAAATTATTCTTGGTCACAGGATTATTAAAAAGGACATTATAATCCGAAAATATCAATATATATATATAATGGTCTTCATAAGATTAATATATCTCATTTCTTAAATTATATATATAGATGGTGTATATAGAGATATGACAACTGAACTTACTCACTTTGAGAATTCCTAATGGTTATAATTACCGCATATTTGTCAATAGGATATTATCAAGATGAACATGGTAATAGAGTTTTCTTTGACCTGTGACTATCATAGTAGTAATTAACAATGTATTTATTATACTTTGATTCCGGACACCTAATACCCTAGGGTGCAAGTTGAATGGATATTGGGTATGATTGATTTAAATACTTGTAGAATTAATGATTAGTCAATAAGGAATCCATCAACTCTCGGTAAAGAGTTTGAACTCTATGATTGTAATGGCTGAGATGAATAAACCTTGGCCAAGGGGTTTGAATGAATGAAGAAATGAGTTTCTTTAAGTCATTCACAATTCATTATAATAATGGTAACTATAACACCCTACTATACAGTGCTTTACGCTTAAGTCGTAGAACAGAGGTAGTATGGTGTTACGGACCTCTAATCATAAAATACTTACATATAATAGTGGAAAAATATAATATACTAACAGTATTGAAAAATGGGTAAAGCAAAATCGCAAAACAAAAAGCGCAACGCTCAGGAAACAGAATTGCTTGTGTGCTAAGAAACCTAAAGGTTATAGATATGAATAAGTGAAAGAGTGAGTAGAGAGCCAAGAATACATCATAACTAGCTCCTGACTCAGCCTGCGAAGCCAAGGTTGGCCGAAAAATATTTACATACATATACAAGTATCCCAAAATACCCAAAATACAGAAATAAGGCCCTAACTCTCCTTTAACCTCTATGAGGGACAAAAATATCAAGTTTCTTGGAGAGAAAGCTAAGTACATATATACACAAACTGATAATCAAAAGAACCCAGGGATTACTCCGCTTCAAGAATCCAGACGCCTAGCGAGGAGCCTCTTGACCTACATATAAAAACAACAACATAGTATGGGGTGAGAACCAGAGGTTCTCAGCATGGTAAAGGTGCCACGCATATAATATATAAGGTCCTGTGAATGCCAGAGGCAATGCTAGAACGCCAACATACAGCTATAAAACTTAAACTCTAAGCAGAAGCCATAAAAGGTGTAGGTGACCTAAAGAATTCCAAACTTACTTACTTTAAACCTAACATTAACACCAAATCGGTCCACCTTTCCTCCGCTCCTCCATCACCATTGATTTAGCAGAGACAAACAACCAAACAATTTCACGCACAAGTAGAAAAAATAGCAAATATAGCAGTTAGTATGATATATATTCAGTTAGGCAATCCCAAGTAATGGATAGCAGACAAAACAAACAGAATACACATAATGTATGCCTGTCCTATGGCTGATGAGGCTCATCTGTCGGTTATCCAGCCAACCCGACAAGTCCAAAAACCTTGGACTACCCCTTGTCGCGCATCCCATGAGTCTATGCATAGATTTCTCATTCATTCATTATTTATACAATCATTCATTCATTTATATCTCACTCAAATGGATATCCATTCACGGGAATTTATACGTGCCCGGTCACCCTTACGACGTACGGTCAACAGAGTATCGAGTTTCAACCTGGAACATGTGGTGGCAAGCCACGGTTCTATTACCCAGGAAAACTCGTATCTCAGATATCATTAAATTCTCAGGCCGCATAATATTCAAACCATTCTCATTCATCTTAGCCATAGTAACATGTACTCATTTAGCTTTCGCATCATTCTCTTATAATTCATCACATTTACCCTTTTCTTCATCCCTAAATTACCTCAATTTCCTAGCTTCAGCTAATTACTAAGCTTACTTGTGAGATCTAGGGTTAAAAGGATAAAAATGGAGGTTTAGAGGTTCGAAACCTTGTTTGAATTATAAAAATACAAGTGCTGGAAAAACAGAGTGCGTGCGGACGCACATAGGTGTGCGTGCGCACAGTTTGTGTAAGGCAGAGTGTGTGCGTGCGCATGAATGCTTGCGTGCGCACACCAACCAAGAACTACTTGGTATGCGTGCGCCACACCTATGCGAGCGCCACCAGCAGAAAGCATATCCTGGTGCGTGCGTGCGCACTATGGCGTGCGTACGGACATTTTCTGTAAAACACCAGGTGTGTGTGCGCACAAAGGCGTGCGTACGCACAAGTGAAGTTGTTGCTACTGCTGGGTGCGTGTGCACATCAGTGTGCGTAGGCACACACCAAAAATTTTGGTTCTGCTGCATTTTAAAAATTTCTAGTTTTTTTGCAACAGATTTCTGGCGTCCATAACTTCCTCTATAGAATTCGGTTTTCTGCAAAATTTATATCGTTCTCAAGCTTATAAAACCCTCTTTGATTTGAAATAAATCTCATCTTCATCCAAAATTTGAGGTTAGAGTTATGGACTGGGAAAGTTCATAAAAATCAAGTTTCGTTCAAAACCTCAAACCTTCCTTTTCTATAAAATTCAGCTTACCATACCTACTTCTTGTCCCAATTAATCAGCACCAATACACATACATAGCATTTCAATACAAGTCCACCACCTACTCAACAATTCACAAACTCTTCAAACTTCACTTTTCATCAAATCACATACTAAGTTGCCACTTCCATCAACATTAACATCATCATTATACTAGCATACATATATACATATTCAACCCACATTGTCAATTGCTCAACTACAACCAAGCACCAAGAAAACATCATAAATTCACCATGACCATATTTCTCATCACATGCCTAACATCAAATTATCCATCAACATCATAAATACTAATCATTCAATATATTCAACCTCTTCAACTTATCCTATAGTTCTCTAGCCTAAATTTTCACAGAGCATTACATATTAAATGCACGAAACCTAAACCATACCTTGGCCGATTTCCACGTTTGGTCCAAGGCAGCCACTTAAACCACACACACACAGCCTCACAAGTTTCAAAAATAACCAAAACCTTAGCACCAATCCTCCACCAAGCCTCCAAATGTCCACAATTCAATTCCAATACATATATATATACCTAGTTCACACATATTATACATATATACTTCAAAATTCAGAATTCACATAATAAAATCAAGATTTGGCTAAGGTTAGTGATCCTTACCGCACCCACGAACAAAACAACTCAAGCCCGATAAGCTCCGCAAGCTAAATCGAACCTAGAATACCAAATTCAACAAAATCTCATTATAAAGACTCAAAATTTGAAAATCAGGGGGTAGAGAATCTGAGGTGAGATTGTGGCTTACCCATAAAATTGATCTAATAGAAATGTAGAGCTCGACGCGCTGGACGCATGCCGCAAACGGTGCGGCGATCGGAGCTCGAACGAAGGAGTTATGGTGGTTTAAGGTGGTGAGGTTTAGGAAGCTCTCCTCTCCCCCTTGGCTGTTCAGTGTGTTTCTTTGCTGAATGGGAAAGGAGATTGCTTCTGTCCATTTAAGTGATGGGTCCAGTTGGACCCACAGGCCCGGTTTGGGCCTAGTTCAACAGTTCGGCTTGTACGGTCCAATCTTGGGCCAAATTCTTCGACATTAGTGTCGAAATTTTCATTTTGAGGAGCTCTACCCTATTTTAATATTGGATTAACATTTCTAATTTTTCTGATTAAAATTTGATTTATTGACTAATTATTTACTAATTTTAGCAGGATTTACAGTAACAAGTTAGAGTTTGACAATTAAACCATATTCTAAGGGTGTGTTTGGTTGAAGGATTAGTTTTTATGCATATGAATGAATATGATTTCTTGGAATAGTATTACCAAGTATATAGTATTCCTATGTTTGGTTTGTAAAAGTAAAATCCATGGAATATTAATAATATGCGTAGGAATGTGTTAGTTTTTGTTTGGTTCATATATAGTGTATTTGAAAATTGTGAATACTTTGTTCAAAATGCCCTTAAAATTTTCAATTAGAATATTAATGATTAAATTTAGTAAATATATATAATAAAATATTTTTAATTAAATTTTTTAGACTCTAATTTTTTAAATAAATATAAATATAATAAAATATTATTTTTTATTTTATTTTTAAATTTACTAAAATATTTTTAATATCGAATATGTTTAATTAAAATTATTATTGATTTTAATTTTTTTAAATTTACTAAAATATCTCTAATATTAAATATTTTTAATATATCAAAATTACCTTTACTCATTCAAATTAAAAGGTTAATGACTAAACTTAATAAATATATTAAAAAATATACATATAAATATATTTCAAGATAAATTCAATATAATTATTTTTAGATTAAAATATTTATTTTTATTTCCAAAAATACCCCAATATCAATTTTTTTAATTTTCTTAAAAAATTAAATATAAAACTAATCGAATATTATTTTTTTTACATTGAAATTTTTTGTGAATTTACAAAAATATCTCTACTAATAAATTTATTATAATACCCCTAATAACAAATGTTTAATTAAAATTAATATTATCTCAATTAAATTTACTAAAATATCCCTAATAACAAATATCACAATTAAATTAACACAAAATACTTAAATCATAGATTAGAAAAAGTCACTTTTTTAGATGTAGATAATTTGAACAAGACAATATCTCATATCCCCAAGTCATTCAGTTGGACACACTTCAAACACATTTGTAGAATCCTAAATCAGTAATCTCAGTTCTTGCTCCACTTGAAAGCATACCATGACAAAAACTTGTGGTTCTATCCCATGAGTTGGTCCAAACCCAAAGAATACATCGGCAAAAATCTCTGAACGGGATTGGAGGTCATGAGACAAAGGAGCAATGCAATCTCATAAAAGTTTAAATATACCAAGTCATGAAGAGACTACTAAACTAACATTACCAGGTACCAAAATAACTTTGAATATACAAGTGTCACAATCTTGAATCTAGTAATTGAAATACTCTCATAGCTTCGTCCTTGAAACTACAGAGCTTTATATGATATCAGTCAATCATTTTTATTTCTCTCTTGAGAAATTATTCTTATAAACAGAAAAGAATATACTATACTTATCAAATCAAAACTAGCATTGGAACGAACAAAAGGCAGGTGCATGCGTGTCTTCAAACCAAGTTGCTAATCTGAATGCTACTTCTGCAAACAGCAAAAACAATTAACAACTAAATCAGATAAAATGTTGAACAACATCATTAAAAATGAATAGAAGACTGAAATTATTATACCTTGGTAGCCGCTCCTCTTCAGGAGCTTTGTATGAATCAATTGTAACCTCCGACAACCACAACCCAGGGAAGATGCTCTGCACACCAAAATCAAACTAATTCAATCTTCCACGGACTAATATACACAATTACCATAATAAAAGAATAAATTAACACAAAATATTCAAATATCCCAATGTAGATGTAAATTAATAGCAGCAAAAAAGCATAGACCATTCTTCAAATCAGCAGAAAGTAAAAGAGTCACACTAATTGTCAATATTTGGAGAGAAATTCTTAAATTATTATCTATAACAAGCAGATGACAATAACTTAAGTCATATCAACCATTTGTGAAGCTGCAAGATTCTACATAATCCAACAACTAAGATAATCACTAAAACCAAAAGAATATGAACACACATGGGTAAGATTCATATGGGTACATATCATGATATCCATGTATTGAAAATTTGAAATGATCTCACATAATCAATTGAAACAAAAGTGAAAATTGAACTATGAATAAGTAAAGCTCAATCGATTCACTTTTCCAAAAAAAGCTAAGCTTGGACATGACTTATACACATGAACTACCAACAAACTTTTCTCTTTTAGCAACCGTGAATAAATAAGTGTTCTTTCATAGCCTTAAATTATCAAATTTGGTTCACCTATGTAATGTCACTGGACTCATTACAGTATGAAATAATTATTCCTGAGAGTGAGAGGGAAAAAATCGGAAAAAAGTATTCAAAGGACAAATATATGTCTTATAACCTCAGCAAAAAAAAAAAAAAAAAGAATCAGCAGAATATATGCCTATCAATTTCATGTGACTGAAAACAGAATCATTAGAAAAAAACACAGCTCTATTTTATAACCTCAGCATTCAACGTTTGATTCAATCCACCATAGCCTTTGTCTTATATATGCATTGACCAAAAGGTGAAACACAACTTTGTTTTATAACCTCATCATTCAACCTCAGCATTCAATCCACCATAACATGTACAAATATATATGCCATATTCAATTTAGCATGCCATATTCTAGCAGAAACAGAGT
This sequence comes from Arachis ipaensis, assembly GCF_059453495.1. Taxonomy (NCBI): domain Eukaryota; kingdom Viridiplantae; phylum Streptophyta; class Magnoliopsida; order Fabales; family Fabaceae; genus Arachis; species Arachis ipaensis. The sequence continues at coordinate 17,670,028 of NC_142439.1, read as the reverse complement.
TCAGAAAAAAAAAATCCAAACATAAACAATGTCAAACCACAAGTTCTAGCAGAAAGCCATACAGCGCTAATAGTTCAAAATCCTTACCTGAAGAAGATTATGTGCTTGAAAAAGATTTCGTGCTTTGATGGTTATTGCTGAGACACGAGGAGGGAGAGAGGCGAGGGAGACGACACGAACAGGAAGCACAACTCGAGCAGACGCGGAGGCGAGAGATGCGCGAGCAACCGAGCTCAGACGGAAAAGAGAGGCCAGACGCGACCACACAATGCGAAGGATCTGAACATAGTCGCAACGATGGCGGCGAAAATGCAGTCGCGGTGAACCGAGGTGAGCTATGATAATGAACACAAATGGCAACAAAGAGCGCGGTGGTCATGCAAATCCAAATCGGCGGCGAGGCGGCGCCGATGCCAGTGGAGCCTCCATAAATTTGGGAAAAAGAACTCGCTAGGGCTTGGTTTTCATGGAGGAAGGGCTCTACTATGGTTTGGTTTTTTTATGGAATGAGTTGGGAAAAATCTGAACAAAGAGAAGAGTTAAATTAGCAAGGGTATTTTAGTCTTTTTACTTTGTTATACACATTCCATTCCCATTAGAATTAAAGATAACCAAGGGGAGATAGGAATGAAACTGGTGGTATTTTGATTCCAGGAAATAAAATTTACCTGGGAATAAATTTTTAAACTTTGAAACAAACATAGGAATAAGATATTCCCATCTAAATATTCCTGGGAATACTTAAATATTCCCCCAACCACACACATTCTAAGGGTTAATCAAAAGTTCGAAAGATGGAAGGAATTATACTTTTTTCTTCTTGGGTTCTTAGTAAAAATATATTACTTCATACTATCGGGTCGTTTAGGAGCATTGCTAGACGCCAACCTTGATTAGTAAATTTAGTATAACTAATTTACTACCCGCTTAGTATTGAACCTATGGAGTCACACACTAACGAGTGTTCTAATCTTTGCTATAGAATTATTTAATTATTATTTTGATTTGATCAAATAAATAATTGTATTAATTCAAATGAAATGTTATTATATTCTTTGCTAGCACCAAGAATATAATAATAGTATGATAATTGAGAATAATAAATGAGATTTGAGAATAATTAGTTATTTTATTTCTAAATTTGAATTCTAAATTTGGATGAGATTATAACTTATTTTGTTTCAAATTAAGTTATGATATGATTCATAAATTTGAAAGATTCAAGTTTAAAATAATAAGATATGATTTCAATTTGAATTGAGATTCAAATTTAAAATTAGTAACAAATCTCCTACTATATATATGTATGCCAAGAGTAGAGGAAACAGATGAGAATAAAACACAAGAGTTTTATTCCTTTACCTCTACATACATAAACGTATGTGAGCCTAATTCTTGGAGAAGAATTTTATAGCGTGCAAAGAGTTGCAAGAGGTTCTCAATTTAGATAAGATGTCCATTGGTCAAGGAGACAGCAAAGATTAGTCTCGGTGTGGATACGCATAGCACCTTCGTACCATCGAAGGAGAAAGTGATTTTTACTAGCGTATATAGGTATTTAGATCCGATCTATATATTGTTTATTTGAATAATATTTAAACACAAAATAGATTTTTAAAATTACTTTCTTTTCTTTCGCTGTGTATTATGAATACATGATAATCCTTCAGGTCTTGCGATAGTTGCAACATCAATTGAAGATCTTGCAGTTCCATAACATTTGCTACTGCAACAACTGTCCAAATGAATTTACCTTAAAGTAGTATTTTTGATAAAGTATAACTATAAATTAATTAAAAAAAAGTGAATTGTTGCCTTTGAGTAAATCAAATTTAATTATTCAACAAATAACAACAAAAAAAAATCAATTCTTGCAAAAATCTAACGTGAAATAAATTACTTTATTTTATCGAGAATCCATCTAATTTAATAATCCTTAATCAGCTTGGCCAAATAGATGATATTAAACGAAAATATTTAACAATAAAAAAATTAATTAAAAATTATCATAATTTATTTTATTTAATATTTATTAATAATTATAATAATAAATAAATACTAAACAAAATAAGTTATATTATGTTTTTTCTATCTAATAATACCGCAAAACATGGACAACATCCGGTGGTTGAGGTTCCATGTCATGAGATGATAGAGCTCTCCATCAAACTCTGTGGTCATAGATATCAATTTATCAACCAAATGTTTTTGGGTCATGGTAAATCTTTATCGGTTACAAAATTGGTTGTATTGTGACCGAATATGGTTAGCCGACAAATCTGAGAATTTTTTGCAATGAAATTTAATTTGTTGATTACATGACACTTCTGTAATCAAATAACATAAAGAAAATTAACAATGATCAAAACTAATTTCATATTGAATTGTTAAGTATGGGATTTTCTATCCAACAATTAAGTACTAAAACAATTTATATTGTTGTTCATACCATTTTTGCCAGTTAATTAACTTTATTAATAGAATAATTGGTTCTAACAAAACGTGTCAGAACATAATCTTATTTGAACTAATTACCTATAGTAGTTTCAACAAATACCTTGTGAGCAGCTATAAATATTTGAAAGTGCTGCAATGCTTTCCAATAACATAAAAAGAAGAAGATAAAAAATAAATGGAAAAGAAGGGAAAAATCATAGTATCAGTGGTTGTTTCGCTTTCACTCATCCTTGTGGCGGGGGTTGCCACCGGGGTCATCGTGGCCGTTAATAACAAGAAAAGCAATGGCGCTGATGAAATGCAAAACACTAAAGAAAGGTTCACGAGTCTCATGTGCCGCAACACACAAGAGGATCAAAACCTCTGTCGCGAGGTTCTAAGCCAAGTTGATGGTTCCTCTTCTTCCGATCCGAAAGCATACATCGATGCCGCCGTGAACGATATTAGAGACGGCGTCACCACCGCCCTAAAGATGATGATGACTGATGTTGAGTTCTCTAAAGATGACAACGGAATCAAGATGGCCATTGATGGTTGCAAAGAAGTTATGGAGTCCGCATTGAGCAGCCTCGACCTTTTCAGCAATGTGCTTCGCAGCAATCACGACATTAACTCCGTACAAACGCAAAGCCCCGACCTCAAGAACTGGCTTAGCGCCGTTATCTCATATCAGCAATCTTGTGTTGACATTTTTGAAGATCAAAATGAAGGAGAGAGAAAAATCAAAGAACAACTACAAAGCCAGAGTTTGGATCGTGTTGAGAAGGTTTCCATCATAACTCTCGATATTGTTACTGGTTTGGCTAAGATCATTGAAGATCTTGGTCTGCATGTGCAAATGAAACCCATTGCTTCTTCTGGGCGTGTTCTTCGCGAAGAGGTTGATAACGAGGGGTTCCCCGATTGGTTTTCCTCTTCAGATCGCAAGCTGTTGGCGAAGGATGTGAAGTTTCATGTTCCAAATGTAGTGGTTGCTAAAGATGGTAGTGGAAACTTTAGGACGATTCAGGATGCAATTAACTCGTACCCAAAGGCAAAGAATTTTCAGGGAAGGTACATTATCTATGTTAAGGCGGGGATCTATAAGGAGAATTGTACGGTTCCATCTCATGCAATAAACGTTTTCATGTATGGCGATGACCCTACTAAGACCATTATCACTGCTAGTATGAGCAATGTCACCCATAACCTCAAGACCATGTTAACTGCCACTTTCGGTAATTCCTTATTTTCTCTATTTTATTATTATATGAATAAAGACTCACATGTAATTTTTTGTGAAATTGATAGTTAAGAACGGTTAGATAATAATTTTCAAATATTAATTTCATAAAAATAACTACATATAAACCTTCGTCAATCTTCTCGTAGGCACACACATGTACACGACAAATATTTGTATAACTCATCTTTTATCTAGTCACTTGAAACTCGACATAATATTCTATATGAGAAGAAAAGAAGAGTTGGCAAAAACAGAATAAAACAAGTACACAATATATAATATGAGTCATACATAATATATAATGATTACTCTAATTAATATATAATAAAATGAATATGCATGCATGTAGTGAATAAAGCGGGAATGTTTCTTGCGAAGGACATGAGGTTTGAGAATGCAGCTGGTGCAAAAGGGCACCAAGCAGTTGCACTAAGAAATGTGGGAGATTTTTCAGCTTTCTATAACTGTCACATACACGGTTATCAAGACACCTTGTATGTTCAAGCTAACAGGCAATTCTACCGCAACTGCGAAATCGCTGGAACAGTTGACTTTATCTTTGGTACATCTCCCGCCGTGATTCAGAGAAGCAAGCTCATCGTGAGGAAGCCCTTGCCAACTCAGTTCAATGTGTTGGTCGCAGATGGCACCGTCGAGAGGAACATGACTACTGGCATTGTGATTCAGGAATGCCAGATTGTTCCAGATCCAATGTTTGACTCTGTCAAGTACCAAATCAAGACTTATTTGGGTAGGCCATGGAAGGGAGGATCGAGAGCAGTAATCATGGAATCATATCTGGGTGACTGGATTAATTCGGAAGGGTGGGCCCCTCATGATGGCAATGAGATGAAAGGCTTCTTAGATATTTGTGAGTATGGAAACACCGGACCTGCTGCTTCAGTTCATGGAAGAATCAAGTGGAAGGGGTATCGTGGTATGATAACTAAGAATGAAGCCATGCGATTCACTGTTGCTGAATTCCTCAAGGGTGGACCTAACAATGGTGCTGACAGATGGTTGAACGCTCTTGGTGTTCCTTTTGACAGTGGTTTTCTAAGACCATAACATTTATTACTTTTTAATTATATTATTTAATCTTTCCTCTCTCAAAGAGATTAAATGTATCAATAGCAAATAGAAAAAATGTTGGTTCTTTTTTAATATTTGTCTTGTATTTTTGTATTAATACTAACTAACTTTTTATATTTTTTTTAGTCTATCTAGTAACATTTTTCTAAAAAAAAAATATTGTCTGAATCTTTGTTTACTATAATATACTAGGAAAAAGAAGTGCCACACATTAAATTGACCTATTTGGTCTAGTTCTCAAAACCATAAAAATTTCAAATTTAGATTGGTCTCCACTCTCAAAACCAAGAATGGCAACTACTCAAATGAAGATGGCAAAAACATCTTTTCATGAAGATGCTTTGTTTAAAAATGTGACTTATTATTTAGCCACACTTTAAACAAAGACAACATTTTTAACATATAAAAACTAACCATACAATCCATCATCCAAGGATCAAAATAAAGAAAACATTTTTATATTAAGACAATTATAAAATCTTTATAGTAGTATCCACCTTTAACTATATTATTTAGTCTTTCCTCTCTCAAAGAGATTAAACGTATCTGATATGACTGTTATAAATCAGTTATATATATTATAACTCGGCTATGAACGTTATAAATCGGTTATCAATAACAAACATCAAAGCAAATATCAAAACGCTCGAATAATATGCAATTACTCTCCGTTTAAAGGAAAATTACTCGAAAACATAAATGTTATCCTTTAATCTCAAATATAAAAAGAAGTTAAGACATTGATTTGAGATACGGCAATACAAAGCATATTATTCACTCATTAACTTGAGCGTTGGAGTGCCTTTTACAGGTACCCACCCGTTGTTCTCCTGTTGCTGAAGTATAACTCATCTTGATAGAAAGCTCCTAGTTACTCACCGACGGACGATGTATACACCGGCCAACCTTCACAAGAACAAGTGGCGACCACCGTGGGGCCTAGAAACAAAACCCTTTTTTCTATAGGTCCTAAATCTTATAGATTTCCTCATTGCTGACCAATCTCCCCCCATACTATACGAACTTCTTCGGATGGTAACAGAATTACAACAGGCTAATCAGCGCATGGCAAAAGAAACTCAAAGAATGGAAAATCAAATAGCCGAGATAACTAATACTTAGATTGCTAATAATGGTGATCACAATGAGCAAACAAATGACGAAGAAGAAAATTCTAATCCAATGCATTTCTCTAACACTTAGCAACTAGAAGGAGATCAACCATCCAATGAAGATGATGAATTGGATAATGCAGCCAGACCATTTACGGCAGAAGTCATGAATTTTCAATTGCCTAGAAACTTTGTATTACCAAGGACTCTGACTCCCTATGATGGCATGAGTGATCCAAAAAAACAAATAAAAAAGTTTTCGCTCCATGATGATACTAAACGGTGCTTCCGATCCTATCTTTTGTTATTGTTTTTCTACTTTTTTAGGCGGCACTTGATTGGTTTTCCTCTTTGCCTGTAAATTCTATTTCACGTTTTCAAGAGCTTGCCAAGTTATTTGAAGATCAGTTCGCTGCTCTTTCATATATTTACATGACTTTGACATTTGAACACTCTCAAACAAGGACAACATGATAGCCTACATGCTATAAGGAGTGGACTGTGTCCAGGAAAGTTCCAAGAGGCTATCACAGTAGCCAAACCCAGAACCTTGGCCAAGTTTCGCGAGAAAGCCAAGGGTCAAATGGAGATTGAAGAGCTACGCCAAGCTTGGAAGTCAAAAAAGAGCCAAAGCAATAAGGATGACAAAGCTCGGGATAATAAGAAACCTTTTTGGTTAACACCGTGTTACAATTCTTATACCCAATTCAACACCAAAAGGGAGAAAATAATAAAAAAATACTGAATAAAAAACTAATCAAACCTCCTCAAAAAGTTGAAAATTACCAAGATCTGAAGAATGTAGATAAGTCGAAGTATTGTGCCTTTCACCAAAAGCATGGACATACTACCGATGAGTGTGTCATAGCCAAAGACTTGCTAGAGCAACTAGCTCAGCAAGGACATTTAGATAAATACATCAGGGGCCATATCCAAAAGCGTACAACACATTTAATCGATCAACCTTCTGCGAGGAAATCTTCTAGCGACAAGGACAAAGTAAATCTTGCCCAACCTAATCAACCCCGAGTGTCATTAATTGTATATCTGGGAGTTTTGCCAGTGGCGGAACCACAAGTTCGGCCCGAAAATGCAGCTATCGAGCTATGCTCGCCGTTGAAGGTACCATGAACAATCCACAACCTCTGCCCAACTTCCCAGAGATGGCTTTCCAACCATCTGACTTCCATTCAACTGAGATCAACTTGGATGACCTAGTCATTATCTCCATTCAACTGGTGGATCTAATAGTCCGCAAAATGCTTTTATATCCCGGGAGTAGTGTCGATGTCCTTTTCTACTCCACATTTAAAAAAATTAACCTGAGCGATAACACACTGCAACCATCCGCTGGAGACTTAATTGGATTTTCAGATGAACAAGAGTAGCCTGTCGTGGGATCTGTGTGGTTACAGACCACACTAGGTGAGAATCCTCTAACAAAAACTAGATATTCAATACCTTATGGTTGGTTGTTTCAGTCCTTATAACTTAATCCTTGGCTGACCTTTTTTAAATAAGTTCGGTGCTATAGTGTCAACAATTCATCTCTGTGTTAAGTTTCATGTGCAGGACAATCTTATTGCCACAATTCACATTGATAACTATGAAGCTCGGCATTGCAATAATGTCAGTCTAAAATAGTCTATGGCCAACCGAGCTATAGGTGCGCAGACAAGCACGAATCTATTCATTAAAGTCTGGGGGCATTTGCCCCCATTGAGTTCTTAGATAAAAAATAAATATATATATATCTTTATTGTAATGTATGTGTATTTTCTCTTACATTTAAAAAAATTATTTATGCATTGAAAAATTTTATATTATTAAATATTAACATAACAATAAAAATTATTGTATTATATAAATTTAATTTATTAGTATTCAAAAAATCAAATTTACTCATAATAAAAAAACAAAAAACAAATATAATAATAATAATAATAATAATAATAATAATAATAATAATAATAATAATAATAATAATAATAATAATTCGCATATATTCATACAATTAAAGACATGTATGATGGGGCCACAACTAGTGTGAAGACTCAAGTTGGTGTGACAGAGAAATTTTCTATTGGTATAGGATTACACCAAGGATCATTCTTAAGTCCATACCTTTTCATATTAGTCTTGGAAGTACTCATAGAGCACATCCAAGAGCCTGTGCTATGATGCATGCTTTTTGCCGATGATATCGTTCTTATGGGAGATTCAAGGGAAGACCTAAATAAGAAGTTGGACTTATGGATAAAAGCTCTAGAAGTGTTTTGTCTGCACGTAAGCCGTAGCAAGACGGAATATATGGAATGTAAATTCGGCCTGAGAAGGAAAAACTCTAATATAGAGGTAAAGATTGGAGAAAACATTATACGAAAAGTTAAAAGTTTTAAGTATCTTGAGTGCATCATACAGGATAATGGAGAGATTGAATAGGATGTAAATCATAGGATCCAAACAGGTTTGTCAAAATGGCGGAGTACATCTGGTTTTATATGCGACAAAAAAGTGCCTTTAAAACTTAAAGGTAAATTCTATCGCACTGCTATAAAACCGGCTATACTTTTATGGTACGGAGTGTTGGACGGCCAAAGGGGAGAACAAACAAAAGCTAAGTGTGACAGAGATGAAGATGTTGAGATGGATGAATGGTTATACGCAATTGGATAAAATAAGGAACGAAGATATAAGGGAGAGAGTTGAAGTACCACCTATTGTGGAAAAGATGGTAGAATCACGTCTCAGGTGGTTTGGACATGTGAGAAGAAGACCGACAGAACACTCAGTCAGGAGGGTGGATGAGATGAAAGATGGACAAGGGGTGAAAGGCAGAGGAAGACCTAAGAAGACCATCCATGAGGTGGTCCAATGAGATTTACATGTAAACAGTCTCTCTGTAAACATGATACATGACAGATCTCAATGGTGTCGTTTGATTCATGTAGCCGACCTCACCTATTGGGACAAGACTTGTTGTTGTTTATTTGGCCATAGTAAAAGACCGTACTCTAAAAAACGTAGATTAATAATAAAATATAAATTATGAATAAAATTAAATATCTAAAAGAAGAAATAATTATATTAATGATTATAACTAATATTAATTCAAATGACACTAAATTTTTTAAATTTACATAAAATAATTTTTTTTAAATCTCAATTTTACAATTAGTTGTATTCAAAGAATTCAAAATAAATAAAAGTTACTAGACTAAAAATACAACAATTAACAATACATAGTAGATTAAAATATAGATCTTTAAAAATAAAAAAATATTAAAAGTATATTAAAATTATAAATAAAAACTGAACTCATAAAAAATTATTAAATTCGTAAAATAAGAAAAAGTATCAAAATGATATATAATAAAATGAAAACAAAAAATAATTTTATAAAATTGATCAAAAATAATAAAAAAAATAAAACAATCTTCTAATAAATTTTTTGTTAAAAATTTAAATTTTAGATAAATTAAAAAAATTGGTATTAGAGTCAAAGTAACGATTTTAATAATATAGCAATACTTTTTAATAAAAATAATACTTTTAATCTATGTTATATGTCAAAAATTTGATACATGATAATTTATTTAATAGATGAGATTAAACGTGTTTGTTAATAAAGATGTTTTAAACCTTGCCTGAGTATCCACCGTTAAACAAAACTTGAGCTTTTAACTTAACTGAATTTGTTTGTAATCATAGAATCAAAATAATTGTTTTCCAAACTCAATGCATATACAAATTGTGTTTGTCTATATGTAATTTTCATGCAATTTATGGTATTTATAACTTTGTTTTGTTGTCAACGATATTCTCCAACTCGACAGGTCAAAAATTAATTTGTCGTGAATCTGAGCTCCATTTAAGGGTCTGCCGCTGACCAATGAGTTGCTGCATGTATAAGGCGGGATTCGAACCTCCGAGTGAGCTGGTCACTCGACCAACTCAAGTTGGTTTTATAGTATTTATAACTGTAACTTCATTTATAATTTCTTTTTTAAGTATATTGTAAATCAGTGACATATCATTTAAACGACAATTAAGCATCTAAAACTGCATTAAAATTAATTATAAACATATATGATTCAAAACAAATATCATTGAGTGGCATTAATTATCCAATTCATATAAATGACTATACGTCATTATCTTAGTTAACAAGATTATCTATTAATCATATAAATTAAACGAAAAGTATGAGTAAATAATTTTTTTAGAGATATGTTTGAGAGTTGGCATGGCATGCATAATAGACGACAATGGCAGAAAATGTGGATGTCAGTGTTCTTTGCAGTGATTTGGAACATCTGGTTGGAACAGAATGCACGAATATTCAAGAATACAAGAGCAAGTCTGGAGTTCATTCACACAAGGACGGTGATGAGTTACACAGAATGGCGTGGTGGTGATCCTGGGGGAGGCTGATGATAGCACTGGGGATGCTAGGGGTTGGTTTATTTTTTGGTAGTTCGTTATGTGTCTTCTTTATTTTGTTTGCTCCACTTTAATGTGTTGAGCTTCCTTTATTTCAAAAAAAAAAATAATTTTTTTAGATTGTTGTTTACAAACTCAACCCTAAACGGATAGAAAAACAAATGGCGAACCAAAATTCACATGAGTTTTTAGTCACAACAAATACAACTCATCAAAATACACCAAACATAACACACTAAAACAACTCACACCAAACATGCAACACATCAATAAGCTCATAAAAAAAGCACTATACACAATTATTTGAAAGCTCATCAAAATCAAGACCACTTCAAGTCCTTTGCTAGTTCTCAAAAGTTGTTTCATATATATGTCATTCCACCATATTATCTTGAGCTTATTATTAGATTTAATCACACCATTATCTCATTTATTGTTTAACTTATTTTTAATATATATTTTATACTAATAACTGATTTTGACATTAAAAAAAATTTAATATGGATTTAACATATGTAAAATTAAAAAATACTATCAGTTTTTGTAATTTTTTAAAAATATAAAAACTATTTTTAAAAAGAGAAATCAAAAGGTGTGATTAAATCTTTTTAATTTTTTTAAATAAAAAAATCAGAAAGTTTGATTTTACTTTATTTTTTAATTGTTGAGAAAAAAATTGGAGAGTACAATTTTAGTTTTTTTTTTTAATTTTTATAAAAGAATTCATATGATCTATTTTTTTATTTCTTTTAAGTGTTATTAAAATAAATTAGAGGATTCAAATTCTTGTTTCTTTCATGCATGGGAAAGTCCCACCCTACCATCACATGGTTACATTTCACCAAGTGTGCAGTGATATCAAATTAATTTGTGCTTGGTGCTAATGTAGTATAGTATAAATAATTTATTATAACACTTCTGGAATTGAATAACAATGAACAAAACTAATTTCATATTGTGAGGGAGAGAGAAAGAAAAGGAAGGTTAAGAAAAGGAAGGCTAAGAGTTATTATAGAAAATGAAGGCTAAGAAAAGGAAGGCTAAGAGTTATTATAGGAAAGTTTTATTTATATCCGTTGAAATTATAGCATATAACCACTATATAAACGTTTGTAGAATTTCAATTCAATCATCATCAACAATAACAACTACATTCACATCTTCTTTTCATATTATTATTATTTTATTTTATTTCCTTTTCTCTTTAGTAATTATATAGCGAGTGCATTATTGTGAGTAGTGTTCAATTTCATATTACTTTGTAGCTATTAGAAGTCAAAATTCCACTGCAGACTCAACAATTGGTATCAAGAGCCAACATTATATTATTCATTATTTGAGTGGTAAAATTCAATTTTGAATATAATGACTTCTACTAGTGGTAATGTCAAAGTAGGAAAATATGAAATCGAGAAGTTTAATGGGAAAAATGATTTTTCCTATTGGAGGATGCAGATGAAAAATCTGTTTATATCACAGAAGTTACACAAGGCACTAGCGGGAAAAGAGAAAAAAGCCGGAAGGAATGAAAGATGAGGATTGGGAAGAATTAGATCTTGAGGCACAGGCTGCAATAATCTTATGCCTTGAGAGGGATGTTGCTTTTTTGGTGAACGAAGAAGCAACTGCAGCAGGCGTCTGGTTAAAGTTAGAGAGTAACTTCATGACAAAGACTCTAACTAACAGGATCTACTTAAAATCCAAATTGTATACATGCAAGATGGAGGAAGGCACCTCAATCCGAGAATATATCAATAAGTTTGATAGGATCATATCAAACTTAAAGGATATAGATGTGAAGGTTGATGATGAAGACCAGGCACTCGTATTGTTACTTTCATTACCGAAATCCTATGAAAATCTGGTGCAGACATTGATGCTGGTGGGTGACACTCTGACCATGGATGAGACGAGGGCATCACTTTTAGCAGATGATCTACGTAAGGTTGTTACAAGTGTAATGTCATCTTCAAATGGAAGAGAGTATAATGATCAAGCACAAGGATTGTTCGCGGCTAGAGGAAGGACTAATGAAAGAGGAAAAGGTAATAAGCGTGAAAAGTCTAGGCCAAAATCTAGACCTCACACGGAGAGAACATGCTTTAAATGTGGTGAGGCTGGACATTTCAAAGCAAATTGTCCAAATAAGAAGATAACTTTCAAGAAACAGAACAACGACAACGACAATGACAACCCGAAAGAAAAGCAAGAAACAAGCTACGTCTCAAATGATGAGGAGGATTGTTACTCTGTAACAGAACAATCTTATGAAATCTCCGGTAAGTGGATTCTTGATTCAGGAGCCTCTCACCATATGTGTCCAAATAGGAAGTGGTTTACTACCTATGAAAGCATAAATGGTGGCACAGTTTTAATGGGCAATGATCATGCTTGTAAAACTGTGGGGTTGGGTACTGTAAGAATCAAGATGCATGATGGTGTCGTAAGAACCTTAAAGGATGTGAGACATATTCCAGACTTGCGGAAAAATCTGATCTCCATAGGTTTGTTGGAGAAAAATGGTTGCAAAATAGTTGCGGAAAATGGGGTACTAAAAGTTGTTCGTGGTTGTTTGGTAGTGATGAAAGGAGTTCGTCACGGTAATCTTTATTCTCTTTTGGGGACAACGGTTATAGGTGAGTTAGCAGTTGGAATCAGTGGAAGTAGAGATCAAACAGATTGCACGAGAATATGGCACATGCGGCTTGGACATATGTCAGAGAAAGGTCTATCATTGCTTTGTGGACAAGGTTTGCTGAAGAATATGAAGAAACCACAAATGGAATTTTATGAGCATTGCGTGTATGGAAAGGCACATAGGGTGAAGTTTTCTACAAGCAAGCACAAAAGCAGAGGGTTGTTAGACTACGTGCATACTGATGTTTGGGGCCCAGCTAAAGTTACTTCCAAGGGTGGTTCCAGGTATTTTGTTACTTTTGTTGATGATTATTCCAGGTATGTTTGGATTTACTTCCTCAAACATAAGAATGAGGTATTCGACACTTTTAAGCGGTGGAGAGCAATGGTTGAAAATCGAACGGGTAGGAAGTTGAAAACTCTACGACCAGATAATGGCACAGAGTACACGGATGGAGCTTTCCAGGAGTTCTGTGATCGAGAAGGCATTGCAAGACACTGGACAGTTAGAGAAACACCACAACAGAATGGAGTCGCCGAACGAATGAATTGTACACTACTTGAGAAGGCAAGGTGTATGCGCTCTAATTCCGGGTTAGGTAGAGAATGGTAGGCAGAATCGGTTGCTACAGCTTGCTACATAGTGAATCGATCCCCACATTCTTCTCTAGATGGAAACACACCTTATAAGGTATGGTCAGGGGAACATGCAGATTACGAGAAACTCAGAGTCTTTGGATGCACAGCCTATTATCATGTCAAAGATAATAAGCTTGATGATAGAGCCAAGAAGGCAATCTTTTTGGGGTATCCAAGAGGGGTTTAAGGCTATCGCCTTTGGAGTGTAAATGATTCTAAGTTTGTAATTAGCAGGGATGTTACCTTTGATGAATGATCTATGGTAGTGATGAGCGGATAATTTATACACTTTTTGGCATTGTTTTTAGTATATTTTTAGTAGAATCTAGTTACTTTTAGGGATGTTTTCATTAGTTTTCATGTTAAATTCACATTACTGGACTTTACTATGAGTTTGTGTGTTTTTCTATGATTTCAGGTATTTTCTGGCTAAAATTGAGGGACTTGAGCAAAAATCAGATTCAGAGGTTGAAGAAGGACTGCTGATGCTGTTGGATTCTGACCTCTCTACACTCAAAATGGATTTTCTGGAGCTATAGAACTCAAAAATGGCGCGCTTCCAATTGCGTTGGAAAGTAGACATCCAGGGCTTTCCAGCAATATATAATAGTCCATACTTTTCCCGAGTTTAGACGACGCAAATTGGCGTTCAACGCCAGCTCTCTGCCCAATTCTGGCGTCCAGCGCCAGAAACAAGTTGCAAAGTGGAGTTCAACGCCCAAAATGGCACAAAAGTTGGCGTTCAACTCCAAGAATGACCTCTGCACGTGTAACATTCAAGCTCAGCCCAAGCACACACCAAGTGGGCCCCGGAAGTGGATTTATGCATCAATTACTTACTTCTGTAAACCCTAGTAACTAATTTATTATAAATAGGACTTTTTACTATTGTATTAGACATCTTTTGATCATTTTTAGATCTCTAGACCTCCATGGGAGGCTGGCCATTCGGCCATGCTTACCCTCTATTCACTTATGTATTCTTCAACGGTAGAGTTTCTACACTCCATAGATTAAGGTGTGGAGCTCTGCTGTTCCTCAAAGATTAATGCAAAGTACTACTGTTTTCTATTCAATTCAACTTATTCCGCTTCTAAAGATATTCATTCGCACTTCAACTTGAATGTGATAAACGTGACCATCATCATCATTCCCTATGAACGCGTGCCTGACAACCACTCCCGTTCTACCTTAGATTGAATGATTATCTCTTGGATCTCTTAATCAGAATCTTCGTGGTATAAGCTAGATTGATGGCGGCATTCATGAGAGTCCGGAAAGTCTAAACCTTGTCTGTGGTATTCCGAGTAGGACTCTGGGATTGAATGACTGTGACGAACTCCAAATTCGCGAGTGCTGGGCGTAGTGACAGACACAAAAGGATAGTAAATTCTATTCCAGTATGATCGAGAACCTCCAAGATGATTAGCCATGCAGTGACAGCGCATCGGACCATTTTCACAGAGAGGAATAGGATGCAACCATCGACAAGGGTGATGCCTCCAGACGATTAGCCGTGCTGTGACAGAGCATTTGGACCATTTTCCCGAGAGGATTGAAAGTAGCCATTGGCACTGGTGACATCCTTACATAAAGCCAGCCATAGAAAGGAGTAAGATTGATTGGATGAAGACAGAAGAAAAGCGGAGGTTCAGAGGAACGAATGCATCTCCATACGCTTATCTGAAATTCTCACCAATGATTTACATAAGTATTTCTATCCTTCTTTTATTACTAAATTTCGAAAACTACATAACTATTTTATATCCGCCTGACTGAGATTTACAAGGTGACCATAGCTTGCTTCATACCAACAATCTCCGTGGGATTCGACCCTTACTCATGTAAGGTATTACTTGGACGACCCAGTGCACTTGCTGGTTAGTTATGCGAAGTTGTGAAGATATGTTTAGACCATGGTTTTGTGCATCCGTTTTTGGTGCCATCGCCAGGGAATCAATTTCGAACAATAATTCACAACCTGAGTAACAATTTCGCATACCAAGTTTTTGGTGCCTTTGCCGGGGATTGTTCGAGTTTGGATAACTGACGGTTCATCTTGTTGCTCAGATTAGGTAATTTTCTTTTTGTTTTAGTTTCAAAAATTTTTCAAAAACCATTCAAAAATTTCTCACCTTTTTTTGAAAAAAAAATGTTTTCAAAAATATTTTTTTCTTCAAAATTTTTTAGAATGAATTCTAGTGTTTCATGAAGCATGTTGAAGCCTGACTAGCTATAAAGCCATGTCTAAATTCTTTTGGACTGAGGCTTCCAAACCATCAGCATAGAGGCAAGTTACTTTGATAAGTAATGAGCAGTATATTCTCTGATGTTATATGCTAAAGCTTGGCTGGCTATTAAGCCATGCCTAACCTTCAGATTGGAGCTTTAGACTAAGAATGCTAGATTCCTGGAATTCATATTAAAAATTTTGGAATCCTTATTTTTGTTTTTCAAATAATTTTCGAAAAAAATACAAAAAAATTAGAAAATCATAAAAATCAAAAATATTTTTTGTGTTTCTTGTTTGAGTCTTGAGTCATGTTATAAGTTTGGTGTCAATTGCCTGTTCATCTTGCATTTTTCGAAAAAATTCATGCATTCATAGTGTTCTTCATGATCTTCAAGTTGTTCTTGGTAAGTCTTCTTGTTTGATCTTTGCATTTGCATGTTTTGTGTCTTTTCTTGTTTTTCATATGCATTCCTGAATTCTTTATGTCTAAGCATTAAAGAATTCTAAGTTTGGAGTCTTGTATGTTTTCTTTGCATTAAAAATTTTTCAAAAATGTGTTCTTGATGTTCATCATGATCTTCATAGTGTTCTTGGTGTTCATCTTGACATTCATAGCATTCTTGCATGCATTCATTGTTTTGATCCATAACTTTCATGCATTGCATCATTTTTCTTGTTTTTCTCTCTAATCATAAAAATTCAAAAATAAAAAAATATCTTTCCCTTTTTCTCTCTTAAAATTTCGAAAATTAGATTTGACTTTTTCAAAAATTTTTAAAATCTAGTTGTTTTTATGAGTCAAATCAAATTTTCAATTTAAAAAAAAATCTTATCTTTTTCAAAATCTTTTTCAAAAATCAAATCTTTTTTCAATTTTTTTAGTTATTTTCGAAAATTTCAAAAATATTTTTCAAAAATCTTTTTCTTAATTTTACATCATATTTTCGAAAATAACATCATCAATTAATGTTTTGATTCAAAAATTTCAAGTTTGTTACTTACTTGTTAAGAAAGATTCAAACTTTAAGTTCTAGAATCATATCTTGTGATTTCTTGTGAATCAAGTCATTAATTGAGATTTTAAAAATCAAATCTTTTTCAAAAACTAATTTCTATCATATCTTTTCAAAAATATCTTCTTATGTTACCTTTTTCAAAAAAGTGATTGCAAAATATCTTTTCTAACTTCCTAACTTCTTATCTTTTCAAAATTTGTTTCAACTAACGAACTAACTTTTTGTTTGTTTCTTACCTTTTTCAAAACCACCTAACTAACTCTCTCTCTCTAATTTTCGAAAAAAATCTTCCCTCTTTTTCAAAATTTCTTTTTAATTAGACTAATTATTTTATTTTTTATTTGAATTTTCAAAAAACTACTAACCTTTTTCAAAAACTATTTTCGAAAATCACTAACTCTTTTTCAAAAATTATTTTCAAAAATTCTCTCCTCCTCTCATCCCCTTCTATTTATTTATTCATCTACTAACAATAAGAAACCTCTTTACTGTGACATAGAGGATTCCTCTTCTTTTCTTTTTCTCTTCTCTTTCTTATGAGCAGGGACAAAGAAAAAGGCATTCTTGTTGAAGCTGATCCAGAACCTGAAAGGACTCTGAAGAGAAAACTAAGAGAAGCTAAATTACAACAATCCAGAGACAACCTTATTGAAAATTTCGAACAAGTAAAGGAGATGGCAGGCAAACCCAACAACAACAATGCAAGGAGAATGCTTGGTGACTTTACTGCACCTAATTCCAATTTACATGGAAGAAGCATCTCCATTCCTACCATTGGAGCAAACAATTTTGAGCTGAAACCTCAGCTAGTTTCTCTGATGCAGCAGAACTGCAAGTTTCATGGACTTCCATCTGAAGATCCTTTTCAGTTCTTAACTGAATTCTTGCAGATCTGTGATACTGTTAAGACTAATGGAGTAGATCCTGAAGTCTACAGGCTCATGCTTTTCCCTTTTGCTGTAAGAGACAGAGCTAGAATATGGTTGGACTCTCAACCCAAAGACAGCCTGAACTCTTGGGATAAGCTGGTCACGGCTTTCTTAGCCAATTACTTTCCTCCTCAAAAGCTGAGCAAGCTTAGAGCTGATGTTCAAACCTTCAGACAGAAAGAAGGTGAATCCCTCTATGAAGCTTGGGAAAGATACAAGCAGCTGACCAAAAAGTGTCCTTCTGACATGCTTTCAGAATGGACCATCCTGGATATATTCTATGATGGTTTATCTGAGCTATCAAAGATGTCATTGGATACTTCTGCAGGTGGATCCATTCACCTAAAGAAAATGCCTGCAGAAGCTCAAGAACTCATTGACATGGTTGCTAATAACCAGTTTATGTACACTTCTGAGAGGAATCCTGTGAGTAATGGGACGCCTATGAAGAAGGAAGTTCTTGAAATTGATACTTTGAATGCCATATTTGCTCAGAATAAAATATTGACTCAGCAAGTCAATATGATTTCTCAGAGTCTGAATGGAATGCAAGCTGCATCCAACAGTACTCAAGATGCATCTTCTGAGGAAGAAGCTTATGATCCTGAGAACCCTGCAATAGCAGAGTTAAAATACATGGGTGAACCATATGGAAACACCTACAATCCATCATGGAGAAATCACCCAAATCTCTCATGGAAGGATCAAAAGCCTCAACAAGGCTTTAATAATGGTGGAAGAAACAGGTTTAGCAATAGCAAGCCTTTTCCATTATCCACTCAGCAACAGACAGAGAATTCTAAGCAGAATCCATCTAGCTTAGCAAATTTAGTCTCTGATCTATCTAAGGCCACTGTGAGTTTCATGAATGAAACAAGGTCTTCCATTAGAAATTTGGAAGCACAAGTGGGCCAGCTGAGTAAAAGGATCACTGAAATCCCTCCTAGTACTCTCCCAAGCAATACAGAAGAGAATCCAAAAGGAGAGTGCAAGGCCATTGAATTAATTACCATGGCCGAACCCACAAGAGAGGAGAAGGACGTGAATCCCAAGGAGGAAGACCTCCTGGGACGTCCAGAGATCAATAAGGAGCTTCCCTCTGAGGAACCTAAGGAATATGAGACTCATCTAGAGACCATAGAGATTCCATTGAACCTCCTTATGCCATTCATGAGCTCTGATGAGTATTCCTCTTCTGAAGAGAATGAGGATGTTACTGAAGAGCAAGCTGCCAAGTTCCTTGGTGCAATCATGAAGCTAAATGCCAAATTATTTGGTATTGTAACTTGGGAAGATGAACCTCCCTTGTTCACCAATGAACTAAGTGATCTGGATCAACTGACATTGCCTCAGAAGAGACAGGATCCTGGAAAGTTCATAATACCTTGTACCATAGGCACCATGATCTTTAAGGCTCTGTGTGACCTTGGTTCAGGAATAAAGCTCATGCCCCTCTCTGTAATAGAGAAACTGGGAATCTACGGGGTGCAAGCTGCTAAAACCTCATTAGAGATGGCAGACAATTCAAGAAAACAGGCTTATGGACAAGTAGAGGACGTGTTAGTAAAGGTTGAAGGCCTTTACATCCCTGCTGATTTCATAGTCCTGGATACTGGAAAGGAAGAGGATGAATCCATCATCCTAGGAAGACCTTTCCTAGCCACAGCATGAGCTGTGATAGATGTGGACAGAGGAGAATTGATCCTTCAATTAAATAAGGACAACCTTGTGTTTACAACTCAAGGATCTCTCTCTGCATCCATGGAGAGGAAGCAGAAAAAGCTTCTCTCAAAGCAGAGTCAACCAAAGCCCCCACAGTCAAACTCTAAGTTTGGTGTTGGAAGGCCACAACCAAACTCTAAGTTTGGTGTCAAACCCCCATATCCAAACTCTAAGTTTGGTGTTGGGAGGTCTCAATAAAGCTCTGCACATATGTGAGGCTCCATGAGAGCCCACTGTCAAGCTATTGACATTAAAGAAGCGCTTGTTGGGAGGCAACCCAATGTTTATTTATCTAATTTTATTTTTGTTTTTCATGTTTTATTAGGTTCATGATCATGTGGAGTCACAAAATAAATAAAAAAATTGAAAATGGAATCAAAAACAGCAGAAGAAAAATCACACCCTGGAGGAAGCACCTGTCTGGTGTTCAACGCCAGAACAGAGCATGGTTCTGGCGCTGAACGCCCAAAATAGGCAGTATCTGGGCGCTGAACGCCCAAAATGGGCAGCATCTGGGCGCTGAACGCCAGAATTGCACCCTGGAGAAGAGCTGGCGCTGAACACCCAGAACAAGCATGGTTCTGGCGTTCAACGCCAGAAATGGGTAACAAATGGGCGTTGAACGCCAAAAATGGGCACCAACCTTGCGCTAAACGCCCAGAGTTGTGTGCAAGGGCATTTTACATGCCTAATTTGGTGCAAGGTTGTAAATCCTTGAACACCTCAGGATCTGTGGACCCCACAGGATCATCTCAGGATCTGTGGACCCCACAGGATCCCCACCTACCTCCACTCACTCTCTTCTCTCTTCTCAATCATCCTCTATTCCCAATAAACACTCTTCCCCAAAACCCTTCACCACTCACATCCACCCACTCTTCCCCATAAACCTACCCAATAAACTCCACCTACCTTCAAAATTCAAATCAATTTCCCACCCAAACCCACCCAAACCCACCCATATGGCCGAACCTTAACCCCCCTCCCTTCCCTATATAAAGCCTTCCATTCTTCCTCATTTTCACACAACACAACCCTCTATTCTCTTCTTGGCCGAAACACACCTCCCCCCTCTTCTCCATTTTTTCTTCTTCTTCTTCATCTAATTCTTTATTTTCTTGCTCGAGGGCGAGCAATATTCTAAGTTTGGTGTGGTAAAAGCATAAGCTTTTTGTTTTTCCATTACCATTGATGGCACCTAAGATCGAAGAATCCTCTAGAAAAGGGAAAGGAAAGACAAAAACTTCCACCTCCGAGTCATGAAAGATGGAAAGATTCATCTCCAAAGCTCATCAAGACCACTTCTATGATGTTGTGGCCAAGAAGAAGGTGATCCCCGAGGTCCCTTTCAAACTCAAAAGAAATGAGTATCCGGAGATCCGACATGAAATTCAAAGAAGAGGTTGGGAAGTTCTAACAAATCCCATCCAACAAGTCGGCATCCTAATGGTTCAAGAGTTCTATGCCAATGCATGGATCACCAAGAACCATGATCAAAGTAAGAACCCGGATCCAAAGAACTATGTTACAATGGTTCGGGGGAAATACTTGGATTTTAGTCCGGAAAATGTGAGGTTGGCGTTTAACTTGCCTATGATGCAAGGAGATGAACGCCTCTACACTAGAAGGGTCAACTTTAATCAAAGGTTGGACCAAGTCCTCATGGACATATGTGTGGAAGAAGCTCAATGGAAGATTGACTCCAAAGGCAAGCCGGTTCAACTAAGAAGATTGGACCTCAAGCCTGTGGCTAGAGGATGGTTGGAGTTCATCCAACGCTCCATCATTCCCACTAGCAACCGATCTGAAGTTACTGTGGATCGGGCCATCATGATCCATAGCATCATGATTGGAGAAGAAGTAGAGGTTCATGAAGTCATCTCCCTTGAACTCTACAAAATAGCCGAAAAGCCCTCTCCTAGGGCAAGGCTAGCTTTTCCTCATCTTTTCTGCCATCTATGTTACTCAGCTGGAGTTTCCATAGAAGGAGACATTCACATTGAGGAAGAGAAGCCCATCACTAAGAAAAAGATGGAGCAAGCAAGAGAGCCCATTCATGGAGCTCAAGAGGCGCAGGAAGCTCATCACCATGAGATCCCGGAGATGCCTCATATGCATTTTCCTCCACAAAACTATTGGGAGCAAATCAACACCTCCCTAGGAGAATTAAGTTCCAACATGGGACAACTAAGGGTGGAACATCAAGAGCACTCCATCATCCTTCATGAAATAAGAGAAGATCAAAAAGCAATGAGGGAGGAGCAACAAAGACAAGGAAGAGACATAGAAGAGCTCAAGGACATCATTGGTTCCTCAAGAAGGAAACGCCACCATCACTAAGGTGGACTCATTCCTTGTTCTTACTTTCTCTGTTTTTCGTTTTCTCTATGTTAAGTGCTTATCTATGTTTGTGTCTTCATTACATGATCATTAGTAGTTAGTAACTTTGTCTTAAAGTTATGAATGTCCTATGAATCCATCACCTCTCTTAAATGAAAAATGTTTTAATTCAAAAGAACAAGAAATACATGAGTTTTGAATTTATCCTTAAACTTAGTTTAATTATATTGATGTGGTGACAATGCTTCTTGTTTTCTGAATGTATGCTTGAACAGTGCATATGTCTTTTGAAGTTGTTGTTTAAGAATGTTAAATATGTTGGCTCTTGAAAGGATGATGACTAGGAGACATGTTATTTGATAATTTGAAAAATCATAAAAATGATTCTTGAAGCAAGAAAAAGCAGCAAAGAACAAAGCTTGCAGAAAAAAAAATAGGCGAAAAAAAATGGAAAGAAAAAGCAAGCAGAAAAAGCCAAAAGCTCTTAAAACCAAGAGGCAAGAGCAAAAAGCCAATAGCCCTTAAAACCAAAAGGCAAGGGTAAATAAAAAGGATCCCAAGGCTTTGAGCATCAGTGGATAGGAGGGCCTAAAGGAATAAAATCCTGGCCTAAGCGGCTAAACCAAGCTGTCCCTAACCATGTGCTTGTGGCGTGTAGGTGTCAAGTGAAAACTTGAGACTGAGCGGTTAAAGTCAAGGTCCAAAGCAAAAGAAGAGTGTGCTTAAGAACCCTGGATACCTCTAATTGGGGACTTTAGCAAAGCTGAGTCACAATCTGAAAAGGTTCACCCAATTATGTGTCTGTGGCATTTATGTATCCGGTGGTAATACTGGAAAACAAAGTGCTTAGGGCCACGGCCAAGACTCATAAAGAAGCTGTGTTCAAGAATCATCATACTGAACTAGGAGAGTCAATAACACTATCTGAACTCTGAGTTCCTATAGATGCCAATCATTCTGAACCTCAATGGATAAAGTGAGATGCCAAAACTATTCAAGAGGCAAAAAGCTATAAGTCCCGCTCATATGATTGAAGCTATGTTTCATTGATAGTTTGGAATTTATAGTATATTCTCTTTTTTTTATCCTATCTGATTTTCAGTTGCTTGGAGACAAGCAACAATTTAAGTTTGGTGTTGTGATGAGCGGATAATTTATACGCTTTTTGGCATTGTTTTTAGTATGTTTTTAGTAGAATCTAGTTACTTTTAGGGATGTTTTCATTAGTTTTCATGTTAAATTCACATTTTTGGACTTTACTATGAGTTTGTGTGTTTTTCTGTGATTTCAGGTATTTTCTGGCTGAAATTGAGGGACTTGAGCAAAAATCAGATTCAGAGGTTGAAGAAGGATTGCTGATGCTGTTGGACTCTAACCTCCCTGCACTCAAAATGGATTTTCTGGAGCTACAGAACTCAAAATGGCGCGCTTCCAATTGCGTTGGAAATTAGACATCCAGGGCTTTCCAGCAATATATAATAGTCCATCATTTGCCCGAGTTTAGATGACGCAAATTGGCGTTCAACGCCAGCTCTCTGCCCAATTCTGGCGTCCAGCGCCAGAAACAAGTTGCAAAGTGGAGTTCAACGCCCAAAATGGCACAAAAGTTGGTGTTCAACTCCAAGAATGACCTCTGCACGTGTAACATTCAAGCTCAGCCCAAGCACACACCAAGTGGGCCCCGAAAGTGGATTTATGCATCAATTACTTACTTCTGTAAACCCTAGTAACTAGTTTATTATAAATAGGACTTTTTACTATTGTATTAGACATCTTTTGATCATTTTTAGATCTCTAGACCTCCATGGGAGGCTGGCCATTCGGCCATGCTTACCCTCTATTCACTTATGTATTCTTCAACGGTAGAGTTTCTACACTCCATAGATTAAGGTGTGGAGCTCTGCTGTTCCTCAAAGATTAATGCAAAGTACTACTATTTTCTATTCAATTCAACTTATTCCGCTTCTAAAGATATTCATTCGCACTTCAACTTGAATGTGATGAACGTGACAATCATCATCATTCCCTATGAACGCGTGCCTGACAACCACTCCCGTTCTACCTTAGATTGAATGATTATCTCTTGGATCTCTTAATCAGAATCTTCGTGGTATAAGCTAGATTGATGGCGGCATTCATGAGAGTCCGGAAAGTCTAAACCTTGTCTGTGGTATTCCGAGTAGGACTTTGGGATTGAATGACTGTGACGAACTCCAAACTCGCGAGTGCTGGGCGTAGTGACAGACGCAAAAGGATAGTAAATTCTATTCCAGTATGATCGAGAACCTCCAAGATGATTAGCCATGCAGTGACAGCGCATCGGACCATTTTCACAGAGAGGAATAGGATGCAACCATCGACAAGGGTGATGCCTCCAGACGATTAGCCGTGCTGTGACAGAGCATTTGGACCATTTTCCCGAGAGGATTGAAAGTAACCATTGGCACCGGTGACATCCTTACATAAAGCCAGCCATAGAAAGGAGTAAGACTGATTGGATGAAGACAGCAGGAAAGCGGAGGTTCAGAGGAACGAATGCATCTCCATACGCTTATCTGAAATTCTCACCAATGATTTACATAAGTATTTCTATCCTTCTTTTATTACTAAATTTCGAAAACTACATAACTATTTTATATCCGCCTGACTGAGATTTACAAGGTGACCATAGCTTGCTTCATACCAACAATCTCCGTGGGATTCGACCCTTACTCACGTAAGGTATTACTTGGACGACCCAGTGCACTTGCTGATTAGTTATGCGAAGTTGTGAAGATATGTTTAGACCATGGTTTTGTGCATCCGTTTTTGGTGCCATCTCCAGGGAATCAATTTCGAACAATAATTCACAATCTGAGTAACAATTTTGCATACCAGGTAGCTTTGTCTAAAGATGTGGTGCCAGATGATGGTGATGTTGGAAAAATTTCAAATACTCAAGTGGTGGAGATAGAGTCTAAATACCAACAAATAGACTCTAATAATGTTCAGGTGGAGCATCCTAATGCTACTCGAGATGACGCAGAGGATAAACTTGATCATGAAGAAATTCAGCGAGAAAATGCACATGCATTACAACAGCAACAACAGGATTCTTTGGCATCTACTAGGCCAAAGAGGAATTATAAATTTGTTCAGAAGTTCGGGTCAGACAAGCCTTTGAGACATTATGGGCAGCTAAACTTGGTAGATTATGCACTCTCAGTGGAGGATGATGAGCCGGTCACCTTCAAACATGCTATCAAAGACAAAGATAGAGAGAGTTGGTTGGTTTCTATGGAGGAAGAGATGCAATATCTTCATAAGAACAAGACATGGGATGTGGTCCCATTGCCCGTGGGAAAGACTGAAATTGGTTGTAAGTGAGTGTATAAAAGAAAAGAAGATCCTACTAAGTCAGATGGTACAAGATTCAAAGCTAGGTTAGTAGCAAAGGGATTTGCACAGAAAGAAGGTGTTGATTACTATGAGATATTTTCTCCTGTGGTGAAACACACTTCCATACGGGTGTTTTTAAGTCTTGTCGCTCATGGTGATCTTGAGTTGGAACAACTAGACGTGAAGACTGCATTCTTGCATGGTGACTTAGAGGAAGAAATTTACATGTATCAACCTGAGGGTTTCAAGGTTGAGGGTAAAGAAAGTCAGGTATGTCACTTGAGGAAATCGCTATATGGATTGAAACAATCTCCTCGGCAATGGTATAAGCGATTTGACTCTTTTATGTTAAAACAAGGTTTTTCCAGAAATAATTATGATTGTTGTGTATACATTTATAAGCTTCCTGGAGGTGATTATATCTATCTTCTATTGTATGTGGATGATATGCTTATTGCCTCTAAGAGCAAGGTAGAGATAGATATGTTAAAGGTTCAACTTGGTAAAGAATTTGAAACAAAAGACTTGGGTGCTGCACGAAAAATATTAGGCATGGAAATTAAAAGAGAGAGATCAAGCTAAAAATTGTTCTTGAGCCAAAGAGGATACATTGAGCGCGTCATTGAAAGGTTTGAAATGAAAAATGCTAAATTGGTGGTAACGCCGTTGGCTCCACATTTTAGGCTCTCTAGTAAACAATCTCCCACAACAGCAGAGGATAAGGCTTACATAGAAAATGTACCTTATGCTAGTGCAGTCGGTAGCCTAATGTATGCTATGGTATGTACACGCCCAGATATTTCACAGGCAGTAAGTGTTGTTAGCAGGTTCATGGCAAACCCGGGTAAGGCACACTGGGAAGCAGTCAAGTGGATATTAAGATACTTGAAGGGCACCATTAACACAGGTTTATGCTTTAGTGGAAAATCATGTCAAATCAGTGGCTTTGTTGATTCTGATTATGCTGGTGATCTAGATAGAAGACGTTCTACGACTGGTTATGTATATAAAATACATGGTGCTCCGGTAGTTGGCGATCGATGTTACAAGCTACAGTGGCACTATCTACTACAGAGGCTGAGTACATGGCAGTAGCAGAAGGGGTGAAAGAAGCACTGTGGCTAAGGGGTCTTCTAGATGATTTAGGGCTGAAGCAATATTGCGTGGATCTGAATTGTGATAGTCAAAGTGCAATTCATTTGGTTAAAAATCAAGTTCATCATGCTCGTACCAAGCATATTGATGTTAGATATCACTTCGTGCGTGATGTTATGAAGAAGGGTGACATTTCTCTTGTAAAAGTACACACGGATGAAAATCCCGCTGACATGTTGACTAAAGTGGTGTCAGGAAGCAAGTTCCAACACTGTTTGAAATTGCTCAATATTGTTCCATGTTAGTCAGTCATTGTCAAATGATGCAACCGAATACGAATACCATTCTTTGATCGTCCAAAATTTGCGTAGATTTCAAATTGTGAACGAGGTGGAGAATTGTGAGGGAGAGAGAAAGAAAAGGAAGGCTAAGAAAAGGAAGGCTAAGAGTTATTATAGGAAAGTTTTATTTCTATCCGTTGAAATTATAGTATATAACCACTATATAAACGTTTGTAGAATTTCAATTCAATCATCATCAACAATAACAACTACATTCACATCTTCTTTTCATATTATTATTATTATTATTTTATTTTATTTCCTTTTCTCTTTAGTAATTATATAGCGAGTGCATTATTGTGAGTAGTGTTCAATTTCATATTACTTTATAGCTATTAGAAGTCAAAATTCCACTGCAGACTCAACACATATTGAATGGTTAACGGATTTTTTATCCAACAGTTTTAGGACTAAAACAATTTATATCATTGGTCATATCATAATGCCAGTTAATCTAACCAATCTTAAAATGAATTGCGAATTAATTAACCTTATTAATAAAACAATTGTTTCTAACAAAACCTGTCCCCCAACATAATCCTATTTGAACTAATAAATATATTTGTTTCAACAAATACCTTGTGAAGCTATACATATTTAAAAGTGCTGCAATACTTTCTAATAACACGAAAAGAAAAAAATAAAAAAAATAAAAAAAATCATAACATCAGTGATTGTCTAATTACTTTTTTTTAAATTTAAATAAAAATATATACATAAATAATTATATCTCTAATATAAAATATAATAATTTTTTATAATGACTGATTGTCTGATTATATTTTAAAAAAATATCCAACATATGTATTTTCATCGGTTAATAATTATAAAAGATAATTCACTTCATTACTTTTGTTATAATATACTTTTTATTCATTTGTTATTTTTGCCTGAAAACCGCCAAAAGACAGTTTTGTTGGGAATAAGTAGTATGGCCACAATCTAATTAATCATGTGTCAAATAATTTGGCATTGTTATTATATTAAAATGTTAATATAATAGGTCCTTGATTAAATTTAGTGATTTATCATTGTGATAGTGATCATAATATTGAGAGATAAATATTTTATTATTTAATCTAAATTATTCTTGGTCACAAGATTATTAAAAAGGACATTATAATCCGAAAATATCAATATATATATATATATATATATATAATGGTCTTCATTGGATGAAGATTAATATATCTCATTTATTAAATTATATATATAGATGGTGCATATAGAGATATGACAACTGAACTGACTCACTTTGAGAATTCCTAATGGTTATAATTACCGCATATTTGTCAATAGGATATTATCAAGATGAACATGGTAATAGAGTTTTCTTTGACCTGCGACTATCATAGTAATTAACAATGTATTTATTATACTTTGATTCCGGACACCTAATACCCTAGGGTGCAAGTTGAATGGATATTGGGTATGATTGATTTAAATATTTGTAGAATTAATAATTAGTCAATAAGGAATCCGTCAACTCTCGGTAAAGAGTTTGAGCTCTATGATTATAATGGCTGAGATAAATAAACCTTGGCCAAGGGGATTGAATGAATGAAGAAATGAGTTTCTTTAAGTCATTCACAGTTCATTATAATAATGGTAACTGTAACACCCTACTACACAGAGCTTTACGCTTAAGTCGTAGAACAGAGGTAGTATGGTGTTACGGACCTCTAATCATAAAATACTTACATATAATAATGGAAAAATATAATATACTAAGAGTATTGAAAAACGGGTAAAGCAAAATCGAAAAATAAAAAGCGCACCGTTCAGGAAACAGAATTGCTTGTGTGCTAAGAAACCTAAAGGTTATAGATATAAATAAGTGAAAGAGTGAGTAGAGAGCCAAGAATACAACATAACTAGCTCCTGACTCAGCCTGCGAAGCCAAGGTTGGCCGAAAAATATTTACATACATATACAAGTATCCCAAAATACCCAAAATACAGAAATAAGGCCCTAACTCTCCTTTAACCTCTATGAGGGACAAAAATATAAAGTTTCTTGGAGAGAAAGCTAAGTACATATATACACAAACTGATAATCAAAAGAACCCAGGGATTACTCCGCTTCAAGAATCCAGACGCCTAGCGAGGAGCCTCTTGACCTACATCTGAAAACAACATCATAGTATGGGGTGAGAACCGGAGGTTCTCAGCATGGTAAAGGTGTCACGCATATAATATATAAGGTCCTGTGAATGCCAGAGGCAATGCTAGAATGCCAACATACAGCTATAAAACTTAAACTCTAAGCAGAAGCCATAAAAGGGGTAGGTGACCTAAAGAATTCCAAACTTACTTACTTTAAACCTAACATTAACACCAAATTGGTCCACCTTTCCTCCGCTCTTCCATCACCATTGATTTAGTAGAGACAAACAACCAAACAATTTCACGCACAAGTAGGAAAAATAGCAAATATAGCAGTTAGTATGATATATATTCAGTTAGGCAATCCCAAGTAATGCATAGCAGGCAAAACAAACAGAATGCACATGATGTATGCCTATCCTATGGCTGATGAGGCTCATCTGTCGGTTATCCAGCCGACCCGACAAGTCCGAAAACCTTAGACTATCCTTCGTCGCGCATCCCCACGAGTCTATGCATAGATTTCTCATTTATTCATTATTTATACAATTATTCATTCATTTATATCTCACTCAATGAGGGATATCCATTCCTAGAAATTTATACGTGCCCGGTCACCCTTACGACGTACGGTCAACAGAGTATCGAGTTTCAACCTCGAACATGTGGTGGCAAGCCACGGTTCTGTTACTCAAGAAAACTCGTATATCAGATATCATTAAATTCTCAGGCCGCATAATATTCAAACCATTCTCATTCATCTTAGCCATAGCAACATATACTCATTTAGCTTTCGGATCATTCTCTTATAATTCATCACATTTACCCTTTTCTTCATCCCTAAGTTACCTCAATTTCCTAGCTTCAGCTAATTACTAAGCTTACTTGTGAGATCTAGGGTTAAAAAGATAAAAATAGAGGTTTAGAGGTTCGAAACCTTGTTTGAATTATAAAAATACAAGTGCTAAAAAAATAGAGTGCGTGCGGACGCACACAGGTGTGCGTGCAGACGCACACAGGTGTGCGTGCGCACAGTTTGTGTAAGGCAGAGTGTGTGCATGCGCACGAATGCTTGCGTGCGCACACCAACCAGGAACTACTTGGTATGCGTGCGCTTCACCTATGCGAGCGCCACCAGCAGAATGCATATCCTGGTGCGTGCGTGTGCACCATGGCGTGCGTACGCACATTTTCTGTAAAACACCAGGTGTGCGTGCGCACAAAGGCGTGCGTACGCACAAGTGAAGTTGTTGCTACTGCTGGGTGCGTGTGCACATCAGTATGCGTAGGCACACCCAAAAATTTTGGTTCTACTGCATTTTAAAAATTTCCAGTTTTTTTGCACCATATTTCTGGCGTCCATAACTTCCTCTATAGAATTCGGCTTTTCGCAAAATTTATATCGTTCTCAAGCTTATAAAACCCTCTTTGATTTGAAACAAATCTCATCTTCATCCAAAATTTGAGGTTAGAGTTATGGACTGGGAAAGTTCATAAAAATTAAGTTTTGTTCAAAACCTCAAACCTTCCTTTTCTATAAAATTCAGCTTACCATACCTACTTCTTGTCCCAATTAATCAGCACCAATACACATACATAGCATTTCAATACAAGTCCACCACCTACTCAATAATTCACAAACTCTTCAAACTTCACTTTTCATCAAATCACATACTAAGTTGCCACTTCCATCAATATTAACATCATCATTATACTAGGATACATATATACATATTCAACCCACATTGTCAATTGCTCAACTACAACCAAGCACCAAGAAAACATCATAAAATCACCATGACCATATTTCTCATCACATGCCTAACTTCAAATTATCCATCAACATTGATGAGCGGATAATTTATATGCTTTTTGGCATTGTTTTTAGTATGTTTTTTTAGCATGTTTTAGTTAGTTTTTATTATATTTTTATTAGTTTTTATTTAAAATTCACTTTTCTGGACTTTACTATGAGTTTGTGTGTTTTTCTGTGATTTCAGGTATTTTCTGGCTGAAATTGAGGGACCTGAGCAAAAATCTGATTCAGAGGCTGAAAAGGACTGCAGATGCTGTTGGATTCTGACCTCCCTGCACTCGAAGTGGATTTTCTGGAGCTACAGAAGCCCAATTGGCGTGCTCTCAATTACGTTGGAAATTAGATATCCAGGGCTTTCTAGAAATATATAATAGTCCATACTTTGCCAAAGATTTGATGGCCCAAAATGGCGTTCAAAGTCAGCATCAGAATTCCCAGCGTTAAACGCCGGAACTGGCACCAAAGTGGGAGTTAAACGCCCAAACTGGTACAAAAGCTGGCGTTTAACTCCAGGAAAAGTCTCTACGCGAAAATGCTTCAATGCTCAGCCCAAGCACACACCAAATGGGCCCGAAAGTGGATATTTACGTCATTTACTCAATTTTGTAAACCCTAAGCTACTAGTTCTCTATAAATAGGATCTTCTGCTATTGTATTTGCAGGCTAATCTTTGAGTAGTTCTATGCTACCTTAGATCACATTTTGGGGCTGGCCTCATGGCCATGCCTAGACCATGTTCTTATGTATTTTCAACGGTGGAGTTTCTACACACCATAGATTAAGGTGTGGAGTTCTGCTATACCTCGAGTATCAATGCAATTACTATTGTTCTTCTATTCAATTCAGCTTGTTCTTGTTCTAAGATATCACTTGTTCTTCAACTTGATGAATGTGATGATCCGTGACACTCATCATCATTCTCACCTATGAACGTGTGCCTGACAACCACCTCTGTTCTACCTTCGATTGAGTGTTTATCTCTTGGATTCCTTAATCAGAATCTTCGTTGTATAAGCTAGAATTGATGGCGGCATTCTTGAGAATCCGGAAGGTCTAAACCTTGTCTGTGGTATTCTGAGTAGGATTCAAGGATTGAATGACTGTGACAAGCTTCAAACTCGTGATTGTGGGGCGTTAGTGACAGACGCAAAAGAATCACTGGATTCTATTCCGACATGATCGAGAACCGACAGATGAATAGCCGTACTGTGACAGAGTGCGTTGAACATTTTCACTGAGAGGACGGGATTGTAGCCACTGACAACGGTGATGCCCAACATACAGCTTTCTATGGAAAGGAGTAAGAAGGATTGGATGAAGACAATAGGAAAGCAGAGAGACGGAAGGGACAAAGCATCTTCATGAGCTTATCTGAAATTCTCACCAATGAATTACATAAGTATCTCTATCTTTATTTTATGTTTTATTTATCTTTTAATCATTCATCATCCATAACCATTTGAATCCGCCTGACTGAGATTTACAAGATGACCATAGCTTGCTTCATACCAACAATCTCCGTGGGATCGACCCTTACTCGCGTAAGGTTTATTACTTGGACGACCCAGTGCACTTGCTGGTTAGTTGTGCGAAGTTGTGATAAAGAGTTGAGATTACAATTGTGCGTACCATGTTGATGGCGCCATTGATGATCACAATTTCGTGCACCAAACATCATAATGACTAATCATTCAATATATTCAACCTCTTCAACTTATCCTATAGTTCTCTAGCCTAGGTTTTCACAGAGCATTACATATTAAATGCACGAAACCTAAACCATACCTTGGCTGAATTCTACGTTTGGTCCAAGGAAGCCACTTAAGCCACACACACACAGCCTCACAAGTTTCAAAATAATTTTATGTTTCTTGTTTGAGTCTAGTGTCTAATTTTAAGTTTGGTGTCAACTGCATTCATCTAATTTTCGAAAAATTCATGCATTATGTTCTTCATTGATCTTCAAGTTGTTCTTGATGATTTCCTTGATCTGATCTTTAAATTCTCTTATTTTGTGTGTTTTGTTATTTTTCATATGCATTCTCAATTTGTTAGTGTCAATAGTATACAAACTTCTAAGTTTGGTGTCTTGCATGCATTGTTTGTTTGATTTTAGTTTTCCATGTTTAGTTGCATTTCGATTAAAAATCCAAAATTTTTTTTAAAAAAATGTGTCTTTTCAAGTCAATAATACAGAGAATTGAAGATTCAGAACATGCTGCAGAGGAATTACACAGAAAAAGCTGGGCGTTCAAAACGCCCAGTGAAGAAGGAAAACTGGCATTTAAATGCCAGCCAGGGTACCTGGCTGGGCGTTTAACGCCCAAAAGGGTAGCATTTTGGGCGTTAAACGCCAGAATGGATACCATTCTGGGCGTTTAACGCCAGGATGACACAAGAGGGAAGATTTTGTTTTTAATGCACATTTTTTTTAAAGTTTTCAAAATTTTTCAAAATCAAATCTTTTTCAAATCATATCTTTTCAATCATATATTTTCAAAAACAATTTCTTTCCATTTTCAAAAATACTTGATAACAATTAATGATTTGATTCAAGAATTTCAAGTATGTTGCCTTTTCTGTTGAGAAAGGTTTAATGTTTGAATCATATATTTTCTTGTTAGCCAAGTCATTAATTTTAAAAATCAAATCTTTTTAAAATTGTTTTTCAATCATATCTTTTTAAAACCATAACTTTTCAACCATATCTTCTTAATCACATCTTTTTCAAAATTAAATTTTCAATCATATCTTTTTGATTTCTAATTTCAAAATCTTTTTCAAAAATCACTTTATTTCTTTCCCAACTCTAATTTTCAAAAATCATTCTTCAATTTTTCAAAATTATTTCAAAATCTTTTACTTTAATTTCGAAAATTCTTCCCCTCTTCTCACATCCTTCTATTTAAGGACTAACACTCCTCCATTATCAATAATTCAAATTTTATCTCTCTTGATAAGTTCGAATTCTTCTACCTCCTCATTCTATTCTTCTTTTCCTCTGACACCTCAAAGAATCTCTATATTGTGACATAGAGAATTCCATACTTTCTTGTTCTCTTCTCTTTCATATGAGCAGGAGAAAAGACAAAAGCATTCTTGTTGAGGCTGACCCGGAACCTGAAAGGACCTTGAAGCGAAAGCTAAGAGAGGTTAAAACACAACTCTCTGGAGAGGACCTAACAGAAATCTTCAAACTAGAAGAAGATATGGCAGCCGAAAACAACAACAATGCCAACAATGCAAGGAAGGTGCTGGGTGACTTTACTGCACCTACTCCCGACTTCTATGGGAGAAGCATCTCTATCCCTGCCATTGGAGCAAACAACTTTGAGCTTAAGCCTTAAGTAGTTTCTCTGATGCAACAGAATTGCAAGTTTCATGGACTTCCATTAGAAGATCCTCATCAGTTTTTAGCTGAATTCTTGCAAATCTGTGACACTGTCAAGACCAATGGGGTTGACCCTGAGGTCTATAGACTTATGCTATTCCCTTTTGCTGTAAGAGACAGAGCTAGGATATGGTTGGATTCACAACCTAAGGAAAGCCTGAACTCTTGGGAAAAGCTAGTCAATGCCTTCTTGGTAAAGTTCTTTCCACCTCAAAAATTGAGTAAGCTTAGAGTGGAAGTCCAAACCTTCAGACAGAAGGAAGGTGAATCCCTCTATGAAGCTTGGGAAAGATACAAACAATTGATCAGAAAGTGTCCTTCTGACATGCTTTCTGAATGGAGCATCATAGGTATCTTCTATGATGGTCTGTCTGAACTGTCTAAGATGTCATTGGACAGCTCTGCTGGAGGATCTCTTCATCTGATGAAGACGCCTGCAGAAGCTCAGGAACTCATTGAAATGGTTGCAAATAACCAATTCATGTACACTTCTGAGAGGAATCCTGTGAATAATGGGACAAGTCAGAAGAAAGGAGTTCTCAAGATTGATACTTTGAATGCCATATTAGCTCAGAACAAGATATTGACTCAACAAGTCAATATGATTTCTCAAAGTCTGTCTGGAATGCAAGCTGCACCAGGCAGTACTAAGGACGCTTCATCTGAAGAAGAAGCTTATGATCCTGAGAATCCATCAATGGAAGAGGTGAATTACATGGGTGAACCCTATGGAAACACCTACAATCCTTCATGGAGAAACCATCCAAATCTCTCATGGAAGGACCAACAGAGGCCTCAACAAGGCTTCAACAACAACAATGGTGGAAGAAACAGGTCTAGCAATGGCAAGCCTTTTCCATCATCTTCTCAGCAGCAGACAGAGAACTCTAAGCAGAACCACTCTGACTTAGCAACCATGGTCTCTGATCTAATTAAAACCACTCAGAGTTTCATGACTGAAACAAGGTCCTCCATTAGAAATTTGGAGGTACAAGTGGGTCAGCTGAGCAAGAAAGTTACTGAACTCCCTCTTAGTACTCTTCCAAGCAATACAGAAGAGAACCCAAAAGGAGAGTGCAAGGCCATAAACACAATCAACATGGCCGAATTTGGAGAGGAGAAAGAGGCAGTGATCGCCACTGAGGAAGACCTCAATGGACGTCCACTGGCCTCCAATGAGTTCCCTAATGAGGAACCATGGGAATCTGAGGCTCATAATGAGACCATAGAGATTCCATTGGATTTACTTCTGCCATTCATGAGCTCTGATGAGTATTCTTCCTCTGAAGAGGATGAAGATGTTACTGAAGAGCAAGTTGCTAAGTACCTTGGAGCAATCATGAAGCTAAATGACAAGTTATTTGGTAATGAGACTTGGGAGGATGAACCCCCTTTGCTCACCAAAGAACTGGATGACTTGACTAGGCAGAGATTACCTTAAAAGAGACAAGATCCTGGGAAGTTCTTAATACCTTGTACCATAGGCACCATGACCTTTGTGAAGGCTCTGTGTGACCTAGGGTCAAGTGTAAACCTCATGCCTCTCTCTGTAATGGAGAAGCTAGGGATCCTTGAGGTACAAGCTGTAAGAATCTCACTAGAGATGGCAGACAATTCAAGAAAACAAGCTTATGGACTTGTAGAGGATGTCTTGGTAAAGGTTGGAGACCACTACATCCCTGCTGATTTCATAGTCCTAGAGACGGGGAAGTGCATGGATGAATCCATCATCCTTGGCAGACCCTTCCTAGCCACAGCAAAGGCTGTGATTGATGTTGATAGAGGAGAATTGATCATTCAAGTGACTGAAGAATCCCTTGTGTTTAAGGCTCAAGGATATCCCTCTGTGACCATGGAGAGGAAGCATGAAGAGCTTCTCTCAAAATAGAGTCAAACAGAGCCCCCACAGTCAAACTCTAAGTTTGGTATTGGGAGGCCACAACCAAACTCTAAGTTTGGTGTTGAACCCCCACATTCAAACTCTAAGTTTGGTGTTGGGAGGTTCCAACATTGCTCTGAACATCTGTGAGGCTCCATGAGAGCCCACTGTCAAGCTACTGACATTAAAGAAGCGCTTGTTGGGAGGCAACCCAATATTATATCTATCTATTTTCCATTGTTATTTTATGTTTTCTGTAGGTTGATGATCATGTGAAGTCACAAAAACAATTGAAAAAGCAAAAACAGAATGAAAAATAGAGAAAAAAAAATAGCACACCTTGGAGGAAAAGCTTGCTGGCGTGTAAACGCCAGTAAGGGCAGCAAATGGGCGTTTAACGCCCAGTCTGGCACCATTCTGGGCGTTTAACGCTAGAAAGGGGCACCAGACTGGCGTTTAACGCCAGGAATGGGCAAGGAGCTGGCGTTAAACGCCAGAAAAGGGCAGCAGCCCGGCGTTTAACGCCAGAATTGGCAGAAAGGGCGTTTTTGCACGCCACTCGGTGCAGGGATGAGCTATCCTTGACACCTCAGGATCTGTGGACCCTACAGGATCCCCACCTACCCCACCACTCTCTCTCTTCTTCACCCATTCACCAATCACCTCAAAACCTCTTCCCCAAAAACCCATCACCTATCAAATCCCACCATTCTCTTCACCACTCACATCCATCCTTCATAAAACCCCACCTACCTCACCATCCAAATTCAAACCACTTTCCCTCCCAAACCCACCCATACTAGCCGAACCCTACACCCCTCTCAACTCCTATATAAACCCATCTTCACTCCTTCATTTTCACACGACCTCAACACCACTTCTCCCCCTTGGCCGAACCACAAATCCTCCTCCATCTCGTCCATTTTTCTTCTTCTTCTACTCTTCTCTTTCTTCTTTTGCTTGAGGACAAGCAAACCTTCTAAGTTTGGTGTGGTAAAAGCGTTGCTTTTTGTTTTTCCATAACCATTTATGGCACCTAAGGCCGGAGAAACCTCTAGAAAGAGGAAAGGAAAGGCAAAAGCTTCCACCTCCGAGTCATGGGAGATGGAGAGATTCATCTCAAGGGTGCATCAAGACCACTTCTATGAAGTTGTGGCCATGAAAAAGGTGATCCCCGAGGTCCCTTTTAAACTCAAAAAGAGTGAATATTCGGAGATCTGACATGAGATCCGAAGAAGAGGTTGGGAAGTTCTCACCAATCCCATTCAACAAGTCGGGATCTTAATGGTTCAAGAGTCATATACCAATGCATGGATCACCAAGAACCATGATCAAAGTGTGAACCCAGACCCAAAGAATTGGCTTACAATGGTTCGGGGGAAACGCTTAGATTTTAGTCCGGAAAATGTAAGGTTGGCATTCAACTTGCCCATGATGCAAGGAGATGAACACCCCTACACTAGAAGGGTCAACTTTGATCAAAGGTTGGACCAAGTCCTCATAGACATTTGTGAAGAGGGCGCTCAATGGAAGAGAGATTCAAGAGGAAAGCCAGTTCATTTAAGAAGGCATGACCTCAAGCCCGTGGCTAGGGGATGTTGGAGTTTATCCAACGTTCAATCATTCCCACTAGCAACCGGTCCGAAGCTACTATAGACCGGGCCATCATGATTCATAGCATCATGATTGGAGAGGAAGTAGAAGTTCATGAGGTTATATCCCAAGAACTCTATAAGGTGGCGGACAAGTCCTCTACCTCGGCAAGGTTAGCCTTCCCTCATCTCATTTGTCACCTCTGTAATTCAGTTGGAATTAACATAGAGGGAGACATCCTCATTGATGAGGACAAGCCCATCACTAAGAAAAGGATGGAGCAAACAAGAGATCCCACTCATGGACATGAGCATGAGGAAATTCCTCATCATGAAATCCCTGAGATGCCTCAAGGGATGCACTTTCACCCACAAAACTATTGGGAGCAAATCAACACCTCCCTAGGAGAATTGAGTTCCAATATGGGACAACTAAGGGTGGAGCACCAAGAACATTCCATCCTCCTCCATGAAATTAGAGAAGATCAAAGAATCATGAGAGAGGAGCAACAAAGGCAAGGAAGAGATATTGAGGAGCTCAAGAACTCCATAAGATCTTCAAGAGGAAGAACAAGCCGCCATCACTAAGGTGGACCCGTTCTTTAATCTCCTTGTTCTTTACTTTCCTGTTTTTCAAATTTTTTATGCTTATGTTTATCTATGTTTGTGTCTTATGATCATTAGTGTCTTAGTGTCTATGCCTTAAAGCTATGAGTGTCTTATGAATCCATCACCTTACTTAAATGAAAAATATTTTTAATTGAAAAAGAAAAAGAAGTGCATGAATTTCAAATTTTAAAACAGTTTAATTATCTTGATGTGGTGGCAATGCTATTGTTTTTCTGAATGAATGCTTGAACAGTGCATATTTTTGAATTTGATTGTTTATGAATGTTAAAATTGTTGGCTCTTGAAAGAATGAAAGGAAAAGGAGAAATGTTATCT
This sequence comes from Arachis ipaensis, assembly GCF_059453495.1. Taxonomy (NCBI): domain Eukaryota; kingdom Viridiplantae; phylum Streptophyta; class Magnoliopsida; order Fabales; family Fabaceae; genus Arachis; species Arachis ipaensis. The sequence continues at coordinate 17,631,641 of NC_142439.1, read as the reverse complement.
GATGATCTGAAAAATCATAAAATTGATTCTTGAAGCAAGAAAAAGCAATGAAAAGCTTGCAGAAAAAAAAGATATATGCAAAAAAAAAAAAAGAAAAGAAAAAGCAAGCAGAAAAAGCCAATACCCCTTTAAACCAAAAGGCAAGGGTGATAAAAAGGATCCAAGGCTTTGAGCATCAGTGGATAGGAGGGCCCACAGGAATAAAATCCTGGCCTAAGCGGCAAAAACAAGCTGTCCCTAACCATGTGCTTGTGGCGTGAAGGTGTCAAGTGAAAACTTGAGACTGAGCGGTTAAAGTCGAGGTCCAAAGCAAAAAGAAGAGTGTGCTTAAGAACCCTGGACACCTCTAATTGGGGACTCTAGCAAAGCTGAGTCACAATCTAAAAAGGTTCACCCAGTTATGTGTCTGTGGCATTTATGTATCCGGTGGTAATACTGGAAAACAAAGTGCTTAGGGCCACGGCCAAGACTCATAAAGTAGCTGTGTTCAAGAATCAACATACTTAACTAGGAGAGTCAGTAACACTATCTGGATTCTGAGTTCCTATAGATGCCAATCATTCTGAACTTCAAAGGATAAAGTGAGATGCCAAAACTGTTCAGAAGCAAAAAGCTAAAAGCCCCGCTCATCTAATTAATACTGATCTTCATAGATGTTTTTGGAATTCATTGTATATTCTCTTCTTTTTATCCTATTTTATTTTCAGTTGCTTGGGGACAAGCAACAACTTAAGTTTGGTGTTGTGATGAGCAGATAATTTATACGCTTTTTGGCATTGTTTTTAGTATGTTTTTTAGCATGTTTTAGTTATTTTTTATTATATTTTTATTAGTTTTTATTTAAAATTCACTTTTCTGGACTTTACTATGAGTTTGTGTGTTTTTCTATGATTTCAGGTATTTTCTGGCTGAAATTGAGGGACCTGAGCAAAAATCTGATTCAGATGCTGAAAAGGACTGCATATGCTGTTGGATTCTGACCTCCCTGCACTCGAAGTAGATTTTCTGGAGATACAGAAGCCCAATTAGAGCGCTCTCAATTGCTTTGGAAAGTAGACATCTAGGGCTTTCCAGCAATATATAATAGTCCATACTTTTTCCAAGATTTGATGGTCCAAACTGGCATTCAAAGTCAGCATCAGAATTCCCAGCGTTAAACGCCGGAACTGGCACCAAAGTGGGAGTTAAACGCCCAAACTGGCACAAAAGCTGGCGTTTAACTCCAGAAAAAGTCTCTACACGAAAATGCTTCAATGCTCAGCCCAAGCACACACCAAGTGGGCCCAGAAGTGGATATTTACGTCATTTACTCATTTTTGTAAACCCTAAGCTACTAGTTCTCTATAAATAGGATCTTCTGCTATTGTATTTGCAGGCTAATCGTTGAGTAGTTCTATGCTAACTTAGATCACGTTTTGGGGCTGGCCTCATGGCCATGCCTAGACCATGTTCTTATGTATTTTCAACGGTGGAGTTTCTACACACCATAGATTAAGGTGTGGAGCTCTGCTGTACCTCGAGTATCAATGCAATTACTATTGTTCTTCTATTCAATTCAGCTTGTTCTTGTTCTAAGATATCACTTGTTCTTCAACTTGATGAATGTGATGATCCGTGACACTCATCATCATTCTCACCTATGAACGTGTGCCTGACAACCACCTCCGTTCTACCTTCGATTGAGTGTTTATCTCTTGGATTCCTTAATCAGAATCTTCGTGGTATAAGCTAGAATTGATGGCGGCATTCTTGAGAATCCGGAAGGTCTAAACCTTGTCTGTGGTATTCTGAGTAGGATTCAAGGATTGAATGACTGTGACGAGCTTCAAACTCGTGATTGTGGGGCGTTAGTGACAGACGCAAAAGAATCACTGGATTCTATTCCGACATGATCGAGAACCGACAGATGAATAGCCGTGCTGTGACAGAGTGCGTTGAACATTTTCATTGAGAGGACGGGATTATAGCCGCTGACAACGGTGATGCCCAACATACAGCTTGCCATGGAAAGGAGTAAGAAGGATTGGATGAAGACAGTAGGAAAGCAGAGAGACGGAAGGGACAAAGCATCTTCATGCGCTTATCTGAAATTCTCACCAATGAATTACATAAGTATCTCTATCTTTATTTTATGTTTTATTTATCTTTTAATCATTCATCATCCATAACCATTTGAATCCGCCTGACTAAGATTTACAAGATGACCATAGCTTGCTTCATACCAACAATCTCCGTGGGATCGACCCTTACTCGCGTAAGGTTTATTACTTGGATGACCCAGTGCACTTGCTGGTTAGTTGTGCGAAGTTGTGATAAAGAGTTGAGATTACAATTGTGCGTACCATGTTGATGGCGCCATTGATGATCACAATTTCGTGCACCAAACATCATAAAGACTAATCATTCAATATATTCAACCTCTTCAACTTATCCTATAGTTCTCTAGCCTAGGTTTTCACAGAGCATTATATATTAAATGCACGAAACCTAAACCATACCTTGGCTGAATTCTACGTTTGGTCCAAGGCAGCCACTTAAGCCACACACACACAGCCTCACAAGTTTCAAAAATCACAAAAACCTTAGCACCAATCCTCCACCAAGCCTCCAAATGTCTACAATTCAATTCCAATACATACATACATACATATATATATATATATATATATATATATATATATATATATATATACCTAGTTCAAACATATTATACATATATACTTCAAAATTCATAATTCACATAATAAAATCAAGAGTTGGCTAAGGTTAGTGATCCTTACCGCACCCACGAACAAAACAACTCTAGCCTGATAAGCTCCGCAAGCTAAATCGAACCTAGAATACCAAATTTAACAAAATCTCATTATAAAGACTCAAATTTCGAAAATCAGGGGGTAGAGAATCTGAGGTGAGATTGTGGCTTACCCATTAAATTGATCCAATAGAAATGTAGAGCTCGACGCGCTGGACGTGTGCCGCAAATGGTGCGGCGATCGGAGCTCGAACGAAGGAGTTATGGTGGTTTAAAGTGGTGAGGGTTAGGAAGCTCTCCTCTCCCCCTTGGCTGTTCAGTGTGTTTCTTTGCTGAATGGGAAAGGAGATTGCTTCTGTCCATTTAAGTGATGGGTCCGGTTGGACCCACGGTCTCGGTTTGGGCCTAGTTCAACGGTTCGGCTTGTACGGTCCAATCTTGGGCTAAATTCTTCGACATTAGTGTCGAAATTCTCATTTTGAGGAGCTCTACCCTATTTTAATATTGGATTAATATTTCTAATTTTGCTGATTAAAATTTGATTTATTGACTAATTATTTACTAATTTTAGCAGGGTTTACAGTAACAAGTTAGAGTTTGACAATTAAACCATATTCTAAGGGTGTGTTTGGTTGAAGGATTAGTTTTTATGCATAGGAATGAATATGATTTCTTGGAATAGTATTACCAAGTATATAGTATTCCTATGTTTGGTTTGTAAAAGTAAAATTCATGGAATATTAATAATATGCCTAGGAATGTGTTAGTTTTTGTTTGGTTCATATATAGTGTATTTGAAAATTGTGAATACTTTGTTCAAAATGCCCTTAAAATTTTCAATTAGAATATTAATGATTAAATTTAGTAAATATATATAATAAAATATTTTTAATTAAATTTTTTAGACTCTAATTTTTTAAATAAATATAAATATAATAAAATATTATTTTTTATTTTATTTTTAAATTTACTAAAATATTTTTAATATCGAATATGTTTAATTAAAATTATTATTGATTTTAATTTTTTTAAATTTACTAAAATATCCCTAATATTAAATATGTTTAATATGTCAAAATTACCTTTACTCATTCAAATTGAAAGGTTAATGACTAAACTTAATAAATATATTAAAAAATTACATATAAATATATTTCAAGATAAATTCAATATAATTATTTTTAGATAAAAATATTTATTTTTATTTCCAAAAATACGCCAATATCAAATTTTTTAATTTTCTTAAAAAATTAAATATAAAACTAATCGAATACTATTTTTTTTACATTGAAATTTTTTGTGAATTTACAAAAATATCTCTACTAATAAATTTACTATAATACCCCTAATAATAAATGTTTAATTAAAATTAATATTATCTTAATTAAATTTACTAAAATATCCCTAATAACAAATATCACAATTAAATTAACACAAAATACTTAAATCATAGATTAGAAAAAGTCACTTTTTTAGATATAGATAATTTGAACAAGACAATATCTCATATCCCCAAGTCATTCAGCTGGACATACTTCAAACACATTTGCAGAATCCTAAATCAGTAATCTCAGTTCTTGCTCCACATGAAAGCTTACCATGACAAAAAATTGTGGTTCTATCCCATGAGTTGGTCCAAACCCAAAGAATACATCGGCAAGAATCTCTGAACGGGATTGGAGGTCATGAGACAAAGGAGCAATGCAATCTCATAAAAGTTTAAATATACCAAGTCATGAAGAGACTACTAAACTAACATTACCAGGTACCAAAGTAACTTTGAATATACAAGTGTCACAATTTTGAATCTAGTAATTGAAATACTCTCATAGCTTCGTCCTTAAAACTATAGAGCTCTATATGATATCAGTCAATCATTTTTATTTCTCTCTTGAGAAATTATTCTTATAAACAGAAAAGAATATACTATACTTATCAAATCAAAACTAGCATTGGAACGAACAAAAGGCAGGTGCATGCGTGTCTTCAAACCAAGTTGCTAATCTGAATGCTACCTCTGCAAACAGCAAAAACAATTAACAACTAAATCAGATAAAATGTTGAACAACATCATTAAAAATGAATAGAAGACTGACATTTTTATACCTTGGTAGCCGCTCCTCTTCAGGAGCTTTGTATGAATCAATTGTAACCTTCGACAACCACAACCCAGGGAAAAGGCTCTGCACACCAAAATCAAACTAATTCAATCTTCCACGGACTAATATACACAATTACCATAATAAAAGAATAAATTAACACAAAATATTCAAATATCCCAATGTAGATGTAAATTAATAGCAGCAAAAAAGCATAGACCATTCTTCAAATCAGCAGAAAGTAAAAGAATCACACTAATTGTCAATATTTGGAGAGAAATTCTTAAATTATTATCTATAACAAGCAGATGACAATAACTTAAGTCATATCAATCATTTGTGAAGCTGCAAGATTCTACATAATCCAACAACTAAGATAATCACTAAGACCAAAAGAATATGAACACGCATGGGTGAGATTCATATGGGTACATATCATGATATCCATGTATTGAAAATTTGAAATGATCTCACATAATCAATTAAAACAAAAGTGAAAATTGAACTATGAATAAGTAAAGCTCAATCAATTCACTTCTCCAAAAAAAGCTAAGCTTGGACATGACTTATACACATGAACTACCAACAAACTTTTCTCTTTTAGTAACTGTGAATAGATAAGTGTTCTTTCACAGCCTTAAATTATCAAATTTGGTTCACCTATGTAATGTCACTGGACTCATTACAGTATGAAATAATTATTCCTGAGAGTGAGAGAAAAAAAAACGGAAAAAAGTATTCAAAGGACAAATATATGTCTTATAACCTCAGCAGAAAAAAAAATAGAATCAGCAGAATATATGCCTATCAATTTCATGTGACTGAAAACAGAATCATTAGAAAAAAACACAGCTCTATTTTATAACCTCAGCATTCAACGTTTGATTCAATCCACCATAGCCTTTGTCTTATATATGCATTGACCAAAAGGTGAAACACAACTTTGTTTTATAACCTCATCATTCAACCTCAGCATTCAATCCATCATAACATGTACAAATATATATGCCATATTAAATTTAGCATGCCATATTCTAGTAGAAACAAAGTTCAAAAAAAAAATCCAAACATAAACAATGTCAAACCACAAGTTCTAGCAGAAAGCCATACACTGCTAATAGTTTAAAATCTTTACCTGAAGAAGATTATGTGCTTGAAAAAGATTTCGTGCTTTGATGGTTATTGTTGAGACGCGAGGAGGGAGAGAGGCGAGGGAGACGACACGAACAGGAAGCACAACTCGAGTAAACGCAGAGGCGAGAGATGCGCGAGCAACCGAGCTCAGATGGAAAAGAGAGGCCAGACGCGACCACACAATGCGAAGGATCTAAACATAGTCGCAACGATGGCGGCGAAAATACAGTCGCGGTGAACCGAGGTGAGCTATGATGATGAACACAAATGCCAACAAAGAGCGCGGTGGTCATGCAAATCCAAATCGGCGGCGAGGCAGCGCCGATGCCAGTGGAGCCTCCATAAATTTGGGAAAAAGAACTCGCTAGGGCTTGGTTTTCATGGAGGAAGGGCTCTACTAGGGTTTGGTTTTTTTATGGAATGAGTTGGGAAAAATCTGAACAAAGAGGAGAGTTAAATTAGCAAGGGTATTTTAGTCTTTTTTACTTTGTTATACACATTCCATTCCCATTGGAATTAAAGATAACCAAGGGGAGATAGGATGAAACTGGTGGTATTTTGATTTCAGGAAATAAAATTTACCTGGGAATAAATTTTTAAGCTTTGAAACAAACATAGGAATAAGATATTCCCATCTAAATATTCCTGGGAATACTTAAATATTCCCCCAACCACACACATTCTAAGGGTTAACCAAGAGTTGGAAAGATGGAAGGAATTATAATTTTTTCTTCTCGGGTTCTTAGTAAAAATATATTACTTCATGCTATCGGGTCGTTAAGGAGTATTGCTAGATGCCAACCTTGATTAGTAAATTTAGTATGACTAATTTATTCATCTGTCGGTTATCCAGCCAACCCGACAAGTCCGAAAACCTTGCACTATCCCTTGTTGTGCATCCCATGAGTCTATGCATAGATTTCTCATTCATTCATTATTTATACAATCGTTCATTCATTTATATCTCACTCAATGGGGATATCCATTCACGGGAATTTATACGTGCCCGGTCACCCTTACGACGTACGGTCAACAGAGTATCGAGTTTCAACCTGGAACACGTGGTGGCAAGCCACGATTCTGTTACCCAGAAAAACTCGTATCTCAGATATCATTAAATTCTCAGGCCGCATAATATTCAAACCATTCTCATTCATCTTAGCCATAGAAATATGTACTCATTTAGCTTTTGCATCATTCTCTAATAATTTATCATATTTACCCTTTTCTTCATCCCTAAATTACCTCAATTTCCTAGCTTCAGTTAATTACTAAGCTTACTTGTGATATCTAGGGTTAAAAGGATAAAAATAGAGGTTTAGAGGTTCAAAACGTTGTTTGAATTATAAAAATACAAGTGCTGGAAAAATAGAGTGCGTGCGGACGCACACAGGTGTGAGTGCGCACAGTTTGTGTAAGGCAGAGTTTGTGCGTGCGCACGAATGCTTGCGTGCGCACACCAACCAAGAACTACTTGGTATGCGTGCACCACACCTATGCGAGCGCCACCAGCAGAAAGCATATCCTGGTGCGTGCGTACGCACTATGGCGTGCGTACGCACATTTTCTGTAAAACACCAGGTGTGTGTGCGCACAAAGGTGTGCATATGCACAAGTGAAGTTGTTGCTACTGCTGGGTGCGTGTGCACATCAGTGTCCGTAGGCACACACCAAAAATTCTGGTTCTGTTGCATTTTAAAAATTTCTAGTTTTTTTGCAACAGATTTCTGGCGTCCATAACTTCCTCTATAGAATTCGGTTTTCGCAAAATTTATATCGTTCTCAAGCTTATAAAACCCTCTTTGATTTGAAATAAATCTCATCTTCATCCAAAATTTGAGGTTAGAGTTATGGACTGGGAAAGTTCATAAAAATCAAGTTTCGTTCAAAACCTCAAACCTTCCTTTTCTATAAAATTCAGCTTACCATACCTACTTCTTGTCCCAATTAATCAGCACCAATACACATACATAGCATTTCAATACAAGTCCACCACCTACTCAACAATTCACAAAGTCTTCAAACTTCACTTTTCATCAAATCACATACTAAGTTGCCACTTCCATCAACATTAACATCATCATTATACTAGCATACATATATACATATTCAACCCACATTGTCAATTGCTCAACTACAACCAAGCACCAAGAAAACATCATAAATTCACCATGACCATATTTCTCATCACATGCCTAACATCAAATTATCCATCAACCTCATAAAGACTAATCATTCAATATATTCAACCTCTTCAACTTATCCTATAGTTCTCTAGCCTAGGTTTTCACAGAGCATTATATATTAAATGCACGAAACCTAAACCGTACCTTGGCCGATTTCCACGTTTGGTCCAAGGCAGCCACTTAAGCCACACACACACAGCCTCACAAGTTTCAAAAATCACAAAAACCTTAGCACCAATCCTCCACCAAGCCTCCAAATGTCAACAATTCAATTCCAAGACATATATATATATATATATATATATATATACCTAGTTCACACATATTATACATATATACTTCAAAATTCAGAATTCACATAATAAAATCAAGAGTTGGCTAAGGTTAGTGATCCTTACCGCACCCACGAACAAAACAACTCAAGCCCGATAAGCTCCGCAAGCTAAATCGAACCTAGAATACCAAATTCAACAAAATCTCATTATAAAGACTCAAATTTTGAAAATCAGGGGGTATAGAATCTGAGGTGAGATTGTGGCTTACCCATAAAATTGATCCAATAGAAATGTAGAGTTCGACGCGCTGGACGCGTGCCGCAAACGGTGCGGCGATTAGAGCTCGAACGAAGGAGTTATGGTAGTTTAAGGTGGTGAGGGTTAGGAAGCTCTCCTCTCCCCCTTGGCTGTTCAGTGTGTTTCTTTGCTGAATGGGAAAGGAGATTGCTTCTGTCCATTTAAGTGATGGGTCCGGTTGGACCCACAGGCCTGGTTTGGGCCTAGTTCAACAGTTCGGCTTGTACGGTCCAATCTTGGGCCAAATTCTTCGACATTAGTGTCGAAATTCTCATTTTGAGGAGCTCTACCCTATTTTAATATTGGATTAACATTTCTAATTTTGCTGATTAAAATTTGATTTATTGACTAATTATTTACTAATTTTAGCAGGGTTTACAGTAACAAGTTAGAGTTTGACAATTAAACCATATTCTAAGGGTGTGTTTGGTTGAAGGATTAGTTTTTATGCATAGGAATGAATATGATTTCTTGGAATAGTATTACCAAGTATATATTATTTGGTGCTCGAATTATGAATCACACTTTTCACAACTCGTACCACTAACCAGCAAGTGCACTGGGTCGTCCAAGTAATACCTTACGTGAGTAAAGGTCGAATCCCACAGAGATTGTTGGCTTGAAGCAATCTATGGTTATCTTGTAATTCTTAGTCTGGATATCAATTATAATTATCAGTTTGGATTGCGAAAAATAAAAGAGCATGAATTAAATACTTGTTATGCAGTAATGGAGAATATGTTGGAGTTTTGGAGATGCTTTGTCTTCTGAATCTCTGCTTTCTCCCTGTCTTCTTCTTCACGCATGCAAGGTTCCTCCTATGGCAAGCTGTGTGTTGGTGGATCATCGTTGTCAATGGCTACCATCCGTCCTCTCAATGAAAATGGTCCAGGTGCGCTGTCACCACACGGCTAATCATCTGTCGGTTCCCACTCATGCTGGAATAGGATCCATGGATCCTTTTGCGTCTGTCACTACGCCCAACCCTTGTGAGTTTGAAGCTCATCACAGTCATTCAATCCCTGAATCCTACTCGGAATACCACAGACAAGGTTTAGACATTCCGAATTCTCAAGAATGCTGCCAATAGATTCTAGCTTATACCACGAAGACTCTGATTAAAGAATCCAAGAGATACTCATTCAATCTAATGTAGAACAGAGGTGGTTGTCAGGCATGTGTTCATAGGTTGAGAAAGGTGATGAGTGTCACGGATCATCATATTCATCATATTGAAGTGCGAATGAACATCTTAGATAGAAACCGGCGTGTTTGAATAGAAAACAGAAGTAATTGCATTAATTCATCGAGACACAGCAAAGCTCCTCACCCCCCAACAATGGAGTTTAGAGAATCATGCCGTTAAAGAGTACAAAGTTTAGATCTAAAATGTCATGAGGTACCAAAATAAATCTCTAAAAATTGTTTAAATACTAAACTAGTAACCTAGGTTTACAAGAAATAAGTAAACTATGATAGATAGTGCAGAAATCCACTTCTGGGGCCCACTTGGTGTGTGCTGGGGCTGAGACTTGAGCTTTACACATGTAGAGACTCTTTTTGGAGTTAAACGCCAGTTTATAACCTATTTCTGGTGTTTAACTCTGCTTTGCAATCTGTTTCTGGCGTTTAACTCCAGAATAAGGCAGAGAGCTGGCGTTGAACGCCAGTTTGCGTCGTCTAAACTCGGGCAAAGTATAAACTATTATATATTGATGGAAAGCCCTGGATGTCTACTTTCCAACGCAATTGAGAGCGCACCATTTGGACTCCTGTAGCTCCATAAAATCTACTTTGAATATAGGGAGGTCAGAATCCAACAGCATCAGCAGTCCTTTATCAGCCTCTGAATCAGATTTTTGCTCAGGTCCCTAAATTTCAGCCAGAAAATACCTGAAATCACAGAAAACACACAAACTCATAGTAAAGTCCAGAAATGTGATTTTTAATTAAAAACTAATAAAAATATAATAAAAAATAACTAAAATATACTAAAAACATACTAAAAATAATGCCAAAAAGCGTATAAATTATCCGCTCATCACAACACCAAACTTAAATTGTTGCTTGTCCCCAAGCAACTGAAAATCAAATAGGATAAAAAGAAGAGAATATACTATAAATTCCAAACTATCAATGAAACTTAGCTCCAATCAGATGAGCGGGACTAGTAGCTTTTTGCCTCTTGAATAGTTTTGGCATCTCACTTTATCCATTGAAGTTCAGAATGATTGACATCTATAGGAACTCAGAGTTCAGATAGTATTATTGATTCTCCTAGTTCAGTATGTTGATTCTTGAACACAGCTACTTTATGAGTCTTGGCCGTGGCCCTAAGCACTCTGTTTTCCAATATTACCACCGGATACATACATGCTTGGGTGAACCTTTTTAGATTGTGACTCAGCTTTGCTAAAGTCCCCAATTAGAGGTGTCCAGAGTTCTTAAGCACACTCTTTTTTTTTTTTCTTTAGACCTCGACTTTAACCGCTCAGTCTCAAGTTTTCACTTGACACCTTCACGCCACAAGCACATGGTTAGGGACAGCTTGGTTTAGCCACTTAGGCCAGGATTTTATTCCTTTAGGCCCTCCTATCCACTTATGCTCAAAGCTTTGGATCTTTTTTATTACCCTTGCCTTTTGGTTTTAAGGGCTATTGGCTTTTTCTGCTTGCTTTTTCTTTTTCTCTCTTTTTTTTTTCGCCATTTTTTTTGGTTTTTTTTTTGTTTTTTTTTCCGCATATTTTTTTCTGCAAGCTTTGTATTCACTGCTTTTTCTTGCTTCAAGAATCATTTTTATGATTTTTCTGATCATCAAATAACGTGTCTCCTTTTCATCACTCTTTCAAGAGCCAACATATTTAACATTCAATAACATCAAATTCAAAAGACATATGCACTATTCAAGCATTCATTCAGAAAACAAAAAGTATTGTCACCACATCAAAATAATTAAACTAGTTTCAAGGATGAATTTGAAACTATGTACTTCTTGATCTTTTGTAATTAAAACATTTTTATTTAAGAAAGGTGATGGATTCATAGGACATTCATAACTTTAAGGCATAAACTCTAATTTTTATTTATTATTAAATGGAAATAATATAAATTAAACATAAAAGCAGACACTTAGCAATAAAAGAAGGGAAAATAAGGACATAAAGACAATTGACTCTAAATTTAATACTAATATACTCTAAAAATAGATAAAAGGTTATCACAAAGTTAGGACTCAACAACCTTTGCTTTGGGAGGTGATGAGCGGATATTTTATACGCTTTTTGGGGTTAATTTCATATAGTTTTGAGTATGTTTTAGTTAGTTTTTAATCTATTTTCATTAGTTTTTAGGAAAAATTCATATTTCTGGACTTTACTATGAGTTGTGTATTTTTCTATAATTTCAGGTATTTTTCTGGCTGAAATTGAGGGAGCTGAGCAAAAATCTGATTCAGGCTGAAAAAGGACTGCTGATGCTGTTGGATTCTGACCTCCCTACACTCAAAGTGGATTTTCTGGAGCTACAGAACTCGAAATGGCATGCTTCTAATTGCGTTGGAAAGTAGACATCCAGGAATTTCCATCAATATATAATAGTCCATACTTTGCACAAGGATAGACGACGTAAACTGGCGTTCAACGCCAGTTCTCTGCCCAATTCTGGCATCCAGCGCCAGAAAAGGATCAAAAGCTGGAGTTGAACGCCCAAACTGGCACAAAAACTGGCGTTCAACTCCACAAATGGCCTCTGCACGTGACTCACTTAAATCTCAGCCCCAGCACACACCAAGTGGGCCCCAGAAGTGGATCTCTGCATCATCCATCATAGTCTACTCATTTTTTGTAAACCTAGGCTACTAGTTTAGTATTTAAATAACTTTTAGAGACTTATTTTGTATCTCATAACATTTTTAGATCTAAACTTTATATTCTCTGATGGCATGAGTCTCTAAACCCTATTGTTGGGGGTGAGGAGCTCTGCTGTGTCTCGATGAATTAATGCAAGTATTTCTGTTTTCCATTCAAACACGCTTGTTCCTATCTAAGATGTTCATTCGTGCTTAACTGTGATGAAGGTGATGATCCGTGACATTTATCACCTTCCTCAAACCATGAACGTGTGCCTGACAACCACCTCCGTTCTATATCTGATTGAATGAGTATCTCTTAGATTCTTTAATCAGAATCTCCGTGGTATAAGCTAGAACTGATGGCGGCATTCATGAGAATCCGGAAAGTCTAAACCTTGTCTGTGGTATTCCGATTAGGATTCAAGGATTGAATGACTGTGACGAGCTTCAAACTCCTGAAGGCTGGGCGTTAGTGACAGACGCAAAAGGATAGTAAATCCTATTCCAACCGGATCGAGAACCAACCGGTGATTAGCCGTGCTTTGACAGAGCGCGTGAGCGTAGTTTTCACTGGAAGGAAGGAAGGTAGCCATTGACAACGGTGATCCACCAACACACAGCTTGCCATAGGAGGACGTGCGTGCGTGAACAAGAAGACAGAGGAAAGCAGAGATTCAGAAGACAAAGCATCTCCAAAACTCCAACATATTCTCCATTACTGCATAACAAGTAACCTTTGATCCATGCTCTATTGTTTATTTGCAATTCAACTGATAAACATAATTGACTTCCTGACTAAGATTTACAAGATAACCATAGATTGCTTCAAACCAACAATCTCCGTGGGATTCGACCCTTACTCACGTGAGGTATTACTTGGACGACCCAGTGCACTTGCTGGTCAGTGGTACGAGTTGTGGAAAGTGTGATTCACAATTCGTGCACCAAGTTTTTGGCGCCGTTGCCGGGGATTGTTCGTGTTTGAACAACTGACGGATTATTTTGTTGCTTAGATTAGGAAAAATTTCTTTTTTTTGTTTAGAGTCTCTTATTATTGTCATGTTAAAATTTTAGAATCCTTATTTTCTTTTTAAAAATAGTTTTCAAAAATAATTTCTCTATTAGATCCTGTGCCAAACTTTAAGTTTGGTGTTTTCTTGTTGATTTTCCTTAAAATTTTCGAAAATTTTGGTTTGGTTTTCTAAAAATTTTAAGTTTGGTGTTCTTTCTTCGTGTTCTTGAGTTTTCCTTGTGACTTGATCTTAAAATTTTTAAGTTTGGTGTTCCTTGGTGTTTTCCCTCCAAAATTTTCGAAAATAGGGAGCATTCGATCTAAAAATTTTAAATCTTGTGCTATCTTATTGTTTTTCTCTTTCCTCTTAAAAATCAAAAATATCTTTTCTCTTTTTTTTTTTAAAAAAACAAATTTTCGAAATATATTTCTAAAATTCAGATTTTTTATTTCAAAATTAAAATTTTTTTTTTCAAAATCATCATATCCTTTTCAAAACTTCCTAACCACTTTCTCTCTCCTCAGTTTTTCGAAAATCTTCACTCAATTTTTATTTATTCTATTTTAATTTATTTCATTTTCGAAATAAATATATAAATAAATAAATAAAAATATTTTTCCTATTTTACATCATCTCCCTTTCTCCATCATGGATCTAAGCGGAAATGAACAGTCCAGGAGGACTCTGGGGTCATATTCTAACCCTTCTACTGCTTCATATAGGAGTAGCATCTGCATACCCTCCATTGGAGTCAGTAGCTTTGAGTTGAATCCTCAGCTCATTATCATGGTGCAGCAAAGTTGCCAGTATTCCGGTCTTCCACAGGAAGAACCTACAGAGTTTCTGGCACAATTTTTACAAATTGCTGACACAGTACATGATAAGGAAATAGATCAGGATGTCTACAGACTATTACTGTTTTCATTTGCTGTAAAAGATCAAGCTAAGAGGTGGTTAAATAACCAACCTAAGGCCAGCATAAGGACATGGAAACAGCTGACAGAAAAATTCCTGAATCAATATTTTCCTCCAAAAAGGATGACGCAGCTAAGGCTGGACATCCAAGGCTTTAAACAAGGAGATAATGAATCTCTTTATGATGCCTGGGAGAGATACAGAGAGATGCTACGAAAATGCCCCTCTGAAATGTTTTTAGAGTGGGTTCAGTTAGACATCTTCTATTATGGGCTTGCAGAAGAAGCTCAGATGTCTCTTGATTACTCGGCTGGTGGATCTATCCAGATGAGAAAGATAATTGAAGAGGCTTAAGAGCTCATTGATACAGTTGCCAGGAATCAGCATCTGTACCTAAGCAGTGACCCTTCCATGAAAGAAGAGGTTAAGACAGCAACTGCTGAACTCAGTCCTGTAAAACAAGCTGCTGAATTCAATCAGCAATTGGACTTTCTAACAAAGCAGTTAGCCGAATTCAAAGAAAGGTTACAAGAGACAAGGATGGCTAATATACATATGGACGAACAGTTTAAGCAAACAAAGCAGCAGCTGTCAAAGCAAATAGCAGAAGAATGCCAAGCAGTTTAACTAAGAAGTGGAAAAACATTAAATACCCCACCTCAAGGCAGCAAAAAGCTAAGAAATGAGCAAACCACCCAAAATTCACCTGAGGACAGTAAGAGCCCAGGGAAAAATAATTCTGGCGCTAAAACACCAGAAAATTGGTGGAAGGCTGGCGCTGAACGCCCAGACCATGGCCAAAACTGGCGTTCAACGCCAGAAATACAGCAGGACTGGCGTTCAACGCCAGAAATGGGCAAGGATCTGGCGTTGAACGCCCAAAATGGGCAGGATCTGGCGCTGAACGCCCAAAATGGGCACAATTCTGGCGTTCAAATGCCAGGAACAGACAAAGAGTTGGCTTCTTATGTCACTCCAGCTTCTAACTCTGGCACTCAATTGCCAGTGAGGGATCAGACACACACAAGTGCTGATAACAACCCCTCTAAAAAGGCTTCTTCAACCACTTCTGTAGGCAATAAACCTGCAGCAACTAAGGTTGAAGAATATAAAGCCAAGATACCTTATCCTCAAAAACTCCGGAAAGAGGAGCAGGATAAGCAATTTGCTCGCTTTGCAGATTATCTCAGGACTCTTGAAATAAAGATTCCATTTGCAGAAGCACTTGAGCAAATACCTTCTTATGCCAAGTTCATGAAAGAGATCTTGAGTCATAAAAAGGATTGGAGAGAAACAGAAAGAGTTCTCCTCACTGAAGAATGCAGTGCAGTCATTCTAGAGAGCTTTCCTGAAAAGCTTAAAGACCCTGGGAGTTTTCTGATACCATGCATATTAGAAGGTAATTGCACCAAGACAGCTTTATGCGATCTTGGGGCAAGCATCAACCTAATACCTGCATCCACTATCAGGAAGCTTGGCTTAACTGAAGAAGTTAAACCAACCCGGATATGTCTCCAACTTGCTAATGGTTCCACTAAATACCCATCAGGCGTGATTGAGGACATGATTGTCAGAGTTGGGCCATTCGCCTTTCCCACTGACTTTGTTGTGCTGGAAATGGAGGAGCACAAGAGTGCTACTCTCATTCTAGGAAGACCCTTCCTAGGAACTGGATGATCCCTCATTGACGTCCAACAGGGGGAAATAACCCTAAGAGTCAACGATGATGAGTTCAAGTTGAACGCTGTCAAAGCCATGCAGCATCCAGACACATCAACAGACTGCATGAAAGTTGATCTTATTGACTCTTTGGTAGAAGAGATCAACATGGCTGAGAGTCTCGAATCAGAGTTGGAAGACATCTTTAAAGATGTTCAGCCTGATTTGGAGGATTCAGGGGACATGAAAGAGCCTCTGAACTTTCTTCTGAAAGAGGAAAAACCTCCTAAACCCGAGCTCAAGCCACTACCACCATCCTTGAAATATGCATTTCTGGGAGAAGGTGACACTTTTCCAGTGATCATAAGCTCTGCTTTAAATTCACAGGAAGAGGAAGCACTTATTCAAGTGCTAAGGACACACAAGACAGCTCTTGGGTGGTCCATAGGTGACCTTAAGGGCATAAGCCCAGCTAGATGCATGCACAAAATCCTATTGGAGGATAATGCCAAACCAGTAGTTCAACCACAGAGGCGGCTAAATCCAGCCATGAAGGAAGTGGTGCAGAAAGAGGTCACCAAGTTACTAGAGGCTGGGATTATTTATCCTATTTCTGATAGCCCCTGGGTGAGCCCTGTTCAAGTCGTCCCAAAAAAGGGAGGCATGACAGTGATTCATAATGAAAAAAATGAACTGGTCCCTACAAGAACAGTTACAGGGTGGCGCATGTGTATTGACTACAGAAGGCTCAATACAGCCACCAGAAAGGATCATTTTCCTTTACCATTCATAGACCAGATGCTAGAAAGACTAGCAGGTCATGATTATTACTGCTTTCTGGATGCCTACTCAGGCTATAACCAGATTGCAGTAGATTCCCAGGATCAAGAGAAAACAGCATTCACATGTCCATCCAGAGTGTTTGCTTATAGAAGGATGCCATTTGGGCTATGTAATGCGCCTGCAACCTTCCAGAGATGCATGCTCTCTATTTTCTCTGACATGGTGGAAAAATTTCTGGAAGTCTTCATGGATGACTTCTCAGTATATGGAGACTCATTCAGCTCCTATCTTGATCACCTGAAACTTGTTCTGAAAAGATGCCAAGAGACCAACCTAGTTTTAAACTGGGAAAAGTGTCACTTCATGGTGACTGAAGGAATTGTTCTTGGGCATAAAATCTCAAACAAGGGAATAGAAGTGGATCAAGCAAAAATAGAGGTAATTGAAAAATTACCACCACCTACCAATGTTAAGGCAATCAGAAGCTTTCTGGGGCATGCATGATTCTATAGGAGGTTTATAAAGGATTTTTCAAAAATCGCAAAACCTCTAAGCAATCTGCTAGCTGCTGACATGCCATTTGTGTTTGACACAGAGTGCCTGCAGGCGTTTGAAATGCTGAAAGCTAAACTGGTCACAGCACCAGTCATTTCTGCACCAGACTGGACATTACCATTTGAGCTAATGTGTGATGCCAGTGATCATGCCATTGGTGCAGTATTGGGACAGAGGCATGACAAGCTTCTGCATGTCATTTATTATGCCAGTCGCGTTCTAAATGATGCCCAGAAAAATTACACAACCACAGAAAAAGAACTACTTACAGTGGTTTACGCCATTGACAAGTTCAGATCATACTTAGTAGGATCAAAAGTGATTGTGTATACTGACCATGCTGCTCTTAAATATCTACTCACAAAGCAGGATTCAAAACCCAGGCTCATCAGATGGGTATTGCTTCTGCAAGAGTTTGATATAGAAATAAGAGACAGAAAAGGGACAGAGAACCAAGTGGCTGATCATCTGTCCCGGATAGAGCCAGTGGAAGGGACGTCCCTCCCTTCTCTTGAGATCTCTGAGACGTTTCCTGATGAGCATTTATTCGCCATTCAGGAAGCACCATGGTTTGCCGATATTGCAAAATATAAAGCTGCAAGGTTCATACCCAAGGAGTACAACAGGATACAAAAGAAGAAATTAATTACTGATGCAAAGTACTACTTGTGGGATGAACCTTATCTCTTTAAGAAATGTGCAGACGGAATTATCCGTAGGTGTGTGCCTAGAGAAGAAGCACAGAAGATCCTGTGGCATTGCCATGGATCTCAATATGGAGGCCATTTCGGAGGTGAGCGAACAGCCACCAAGGTCCTCCAATGTGGCTTTTATTGGCCCACACTCTATAAAGATTCTCGAGAGTTTGTACGTAATTGTGATAGTTGCCAAAGAGCTGGTAATCTGCCTCATGGTTACGCCATGCCTCAACAAGGAATCTTGGAAATTGAGTTGTTTGACGTATGGGGAATTGACTTCATGGGACCTTTCCCACCATCATACTCAAACACTTATATTCTGGTGGCAGTTGACTATGTATCAAAATGGGTTGAGGCTATTGCCACACCCACCAATGATACTAAAACAGTGCTGAAGTTCCTCCAGAAACATATCTTTAGCAGGTTTGGTGTCCCTAGAGTACTAATCAGTGATGGGGGCACTCACTTTTGCAATAAACAGCTTTACTCTGCCATGGTTCGGTATGGAATTCGCCACAAGGTGGCCACTCCATATCATCCACAAACCAATGGGCAAGCTGAAGTCTCTAACAGAGAATTAAAGAGAATCCTAGAACGGACAGTAAATACTCGTAGAAAGGATTGGGCACGGAGCCTGGATGATGCTCTGTGGGCTTACAGGACAGCATTCAAGACCCCCATAGGGACATCTCCATACCAACTCGTGTATGGTAAGGCATGTCACCTGCCCGTGGAACTGGAACATAAGGCCTACTGGGCAACCAGATTCCTAAACTTTGATGCCAAATTAGCAGGAGAAAAACGATTGCTCCAGCTAAATGAGCTAGAGGAATTCAGATTCACAGCTTTCGAAAATGCCAAGCTTTATAAAGAAAAATAAAAAAATGGCATGACAGAAAGCTGTCATCTAGAATCTTTGAACCAGGACAGAAGGTCCTGTTGTTTAACTCTAGACTCAGGCTATTCCCCGGGAAACTGAAATCCCGGTGGAGGGGACCATACGTGATTACAAGTGTGTCACCATATAGTTATGTGGAGCTTCAAGATATTGATTCTGATAAGAAGTTCATTGTCAATGGACAGAGAATCAAGCATTATCTTGAAGGCAACATTGAGCAAGAGTGCTCAAGGCTGAAGCTAGATTAAAAGCTTATCAAGGTCCAGCTAAAGACAATAAAGAAGCGCTTGCTGGGAGGCAACCCAGCCATGGGGCAACAATCCTCTAAGCATTTTGCCCTATTTCTATTCTTATTTTTATTTGTTTATATAGAGTTCATTGATAACAAGGTAAATAATCATTTACAGAAGACCTCGGCACACAAAACAGAGAAAAAGATCTCACTGGCAAGAAAACGCCAGTGATGGTAGCAGCTGGGCGTTCAACGCCAGAAAGGGGCACCCACTAGGCGTTGAACGCCAGTAATGGCAGCAGCAGGGCGTTGAACGCCCAGGAGAGCAGCAATTGGGCGCTGAACGCCCAAAACAGGCAGTGTTTGGGCGTTCAAACGCCAAGGAGGCATGGAGGAGCCAAATTCATTTTTTCCACACGTATTTCCATTTTAATTTCAAATTTTATGCTTCAATGCATGATTTTTACATGAACATGTCAAGAACCCTGTTTTCTAAAATCCTTAATTTCTAAAAATCCATCTTTCCAAATTCAATCCAACTCTTTTCAAATCTTTTCTGAAAACAAATCTATCTTTTTCACTCAAAAATCTTTTCAACTAATCCATATCTTTTTCAATTCTCCATATTATCTTTTTCAAAATTCAGATTTATCTTTTTCAAAAATCTATCATATCTTTTCAAAATTAAACTATATTTTCTATCTTATCTTTTCCAATTTTTCGAAAACCCACCCCCCCATCCCTTTAAATTTGGGTTCGGCCCCCCACCCTCCTCCATCAACAATTGCACCTAGCTCTCCTTCTATCCCTCTCCTTTCTTTTCTTTTGCTTGAGGACAAGCAAACCTCTAAGTTTGGTGTGTTTATCCGAGATCACTAAGATCATGGCTCCTAAAGGAAAACAACCCACTCCAAGAGGCAAGAAAGAGAGCGTTCCAAAACCACTTTGGAATCAAGGGAAGTTCTTATCTAAAGAACATTCAGACCATTATCTTAAAGTAATGGGTCTGAGATCAGTGATCCCGGAAGTTAGATTCGATCTAAAAGAAGATGAATATCCGGAGATCCAGGAGCAAATTCGAATCAGGAACTGGGAAGTCCTAGCTAATCCTGAAACGAAAGTGGGAAGGAACATGGTCCAGGAGTTCTATGCTAATATGTGGCAAACTGACAAGCAAAAACTATCTGGAACTGCATTCTATGAATTCCGGACCATGGTCAGAGGAAAGATTGTTCATACCACCCCTGACAAGATCAGGGAGATCTTAAAGCTACCTCAGCTAAAGGATGATCCAGACTCCTTCAACAGGAGGATGATGAGAGCAGACATTGACCTGGATAAGATTCTAGAGGACATATGTATCCCTGGAGCCAGGTGGACCACCAACACAAAGGGTGTCCCAAATCAACTCAAGAGAGAGGATCTCAAACCAATCGCCAGAGGATGGCTGGACTTCATTGGGCGTTCTCTGTTGCCCACTAGCAACCGTTCTGAAGTAACAGTTAAAAGAGCAGTGATGATCCATTGCATCATGATGGGAAAGGAAGTGGAGGTTCATCAGCTGATTTCAACTGAACTCTACAAAATTGCTAACAAAAATTCTAAAGAGGCCAGGTTGGCTTATCCAAGCGTGATTTCTCTGCTCTGCAAGGACGCTGGAGTAAGGATGGGAATAACTGAATATATCCTAATTGAAAAGCCAATCACCAAAGCATCAATGGAAAAACAACAAGCACAGGAGGATCCAATCAAGAAGAGAGCACAGGAATTCCTCCCAGAGATCCCTCAATCTGAATACTGGGAGTATCTTGAGACGTCTGTTACCAAGATAAGGGAAGCTATGGAGCAAATAATAAAAGAACAGAAGGAACACAGTCAAATGCTGACCTATATGTTTAAAGAACAAGAGGAGCAGGGGCGTGACTTAAGGGAACTGAAGCGCCAAAAGTCTTCTCTTGTAGGACCAAGCACCCCAAGGATCAGAGGAACCCCCGTTCCCCCAGAATAAAGGTTGTTAATTTCCAATTTCTGCCTTAACTCTGTGACAGTGTCCTTATAGAAGTTTACCTTAGGAGTCATATAGTAGTAATTAGTATCTATTTTGATTTTATCTCTAAATTAAGCTATAGTTTATTTTTCTCATCATCAGCAAACATGAATAAAGTAGTAGATCTTTTGAATAAGAGGCAATAAAATTTCGAATTTTAATAAGAGAAATTCTAATTAGTTAAATGTGGTGGCAATGCTTTCTGTCTTCTGAATGAATGCTTGAACAGTGCATATGTCTTTTGAATTTGTTGTTTAAGACTGTTAAATATGTTGGCTTTTGAAAGAATGATGAACATGAGACATGTTATTGATAATCTGAAAAATCATAAAAATAATTCTTGAAGCAAGAAAAAGCAGCAAAGAACAAAGCTTGCAGAAAAAAAAAAGAGAGAGAAAAAGCAAGCAGAAAAAGCCAATAACCCTTAAAACCAAAAGGCAAGGGCAAATAAAAAGGATCCCAAGGCTTTGAGCATCAGTGGATAGGAGGGCCTAAAATCCTGGTCTAAGCGGCTAAACCAAGCTGTCCCTAACCATGTGCTTGTGGCGTGAAGGTGTCAAGTGAAAACTTGAGACTGAGCGGTTAAAGTCAAGGTCCAAAGCAAAAAGAAGAGTGTGCTTAAGAACTCTGGACACCTCTAATTGGGGACTTTAGCAAAGCTGAGTCACAATCTGAAAAGGTTCACCCAGTTATGTGTCTGTGGCATTTATGTATCCGGTAGTAATACTGGAAAACAAAGTGCTTAGGGCCACGGCCAAGACTCATAGAAAAAGCTGTGTTCAAGAATCATCACACTGAACTAAGAGAATCAACAACACTATCTGAATTCTGAGTTCCTATAGACGCCAATCACTCTGAGCTTCAATGGATAAAGTGAGATGCCAAAACTGTTCAGAAGCAAAAAGCTACTAGTCCCGCTCATCTGATTAGAATCTGAGCTTCAATCAAAAACTCTGAGATATTATTGCTTCTCAACCTATTAGTCTTCTATTTTATTTGTCTAGTTGCTTGAGGACAAGCAACAGTTTAAGTTTGGTGTTGTGATGAGCGGATATTTTATACGCTTTTTGGGGTTAATTTCATATAGTTTTGAGTATGTTTTAGTTAGTTTTTAGTCTATTTTCATTAGTTTTTAGGAAAAATTCATATTTCTGGACTTTACTATGAGTTGTGTGTTTTTCTGTAATTTCAGGTATTTTTCTGGCTGAAATTGAGGGAGCTGAGCAAAAATCTGATTCAGGCTGAAAAAGGACTGCTGATGCTGTTGGATTCTGACCTCCCTGCACTCAAAGTGGATTTTCTAGAGCTACATAACTCTAAATGGCATGCTTCCAGTTGCGTTGGAAAGTAGACATCTAGGGCTTTCCAGAAATATATAATAGTTCATACTTTGCACAAGGATAGACGACGTAAACTGCCGTTCAACGCCAGTTCTCTGCCCAATTCTGGCATCCAGCACCAGAAAAGGATCAAAAGCTGGAGTTGAACGCCCAAACTGGCACAAAAACTGGCGTTCAACTCTACAAATGGCCTCTGCACGTGACTCACTTAAATCTCAGCCCCAGCACACACCAAGTGGGCCCCAGAAGTGGATCTCTGCATCATCCATCATAGTCTACTCATTTTTTGTAAACCTAGGCTACTAGTTTAGTATTTAAACAACTTTTAGAGACTTATTTTGTATCTCATAACATTTTTAGATCTAAACTTTATATTCTCTGATGGCATGAGTCTCTAAACCCCATTGTTGGGGGTGAGGAGCTCTGCTGTGTCTCGATGAATTAATGCAAGTATTTCTGTTTTCCATTCAAACACGCTTGTTCCTATCTAAGATGTTCATTCGCGCTTAACTGTGATGAAGGTGATGATCCGTGACATTTATCACCTTCCTCAAACCATGAACGTGTGCCTGACAACCACCTCTGTTCTATATCTGATTGAATGAGTATCTCTTAGATTCTTTAATCAGAATCTCCGTGGTATAAGCTAGAACTGATGGCGGCATTCATGAGAATCCGGAAAGTCTAAACCTTGTCTGTGGTATTCCGATTAGGATTCAAGGATTGAATGACTGTGACGAGCTTCAAACTCCTGAAGGCTGGGCGTTAGTGACAGACGCAAAAGGATAGTAAATCCTATTCCAACCGGATTGAGAACCAACCGGTGATTAGCCGTGCTGTGACAGAGCGCGTGAGCGTAGTTTTCACTGGAAGGAAGGAAGGTAGCCATTGACAACGGTGATCCACCAACACACAGCTTGACATAGGAGGACGTGCGTGCGTGAACAAGAAGACAGAGGAAAGCAGAGATTCAGAAGACAAAGCATCTCCAAAACTCCAACATATTCTCCATTACTGCATAACAAGTAACCTTTGATCCATGCTCTATTGTTTATTTGCAATTCAACTGATAAACATAATTGACTTCCTGACTAAGATTTACAAGATAACCATAGATTGCTTCAAACCAACAATCTCTGTGGGATTCGACCCTTACTCACGTGAGGTATTACTTGGACGACCCAGTGCACTTGCTGGTCAGTGGTACGAGTTGTGGAAAGTGTGATTCACAATTCGTGCACCAGGAGGTAGATGCCTTTTTAGTCTGTGGGGTGCTTGGTCCTTCAAGGGATAACTTCTGGCGCTTTAGTTCCTTCAGTTCACGCCCCTGTTCTTCTTGTTCCCTCAGCAGTTTGCAGAGCATGCTGTTTTAATTTTGCTGTTCTTCTTTCAGTTGATCCACAGATTCTTGCAACTTGGTAACAGATGCTTCTAGGCGCTCCCAGTACTCAATTTGAGGTATTTCTGGGAGGAACTCCTGTGCTCTCCTCTTGATGGGATCGTCCTGCACTTGTTGTCCCTCCATTGACTTTTTAGTTATTGGTTGGTCAACTGCTACATATTCATCTATCCCCATCTTTACTCCAGCGTCTTTACACAGCATGGAGATTAGGCTTGGATAGGCCAATCTGGCATCTTTAGAGTTCTTGTTTGCAATTGTGTAAAGCTCACAAGAAATCAGCTGATGAACTTTCACTTCGTTTCCCAACATGATGCAATGAATCATTACTGCTCTTTTGAGGGTGACTTCAGAGCGGTTGCTAGTGGGCAATATAGAATGCCCAATGAAGTCCAGACAGCCTCTAGCGACTGGTTTGAGATCTCCTCTCTTGAGTTGGTTTGGAACACCCTTTGTGTTGGTCGTCCACTTGGTTCCGAGGAGACATATGTCCTCTAGGATTTTGTCCAAGCCCAGATTTGATCTCATCATTCTCCTATTAAAGGAGTCTGGGTCATCTTGCAGTTGAGGTAGCTTGAAGATCTCCCTTCTCTTGTCAGGGTGGGTGTGAACAATCTTTCCTCTGACTAGAGTTCGATAATCATAGAATGCAGCTCCAGCTAGTCTCTGCCTGTCTGTCTGCCATAGATTAGAGTAGAATTCCTGAACCATGTTTCTCCCCACCTTTGTCTCAGGATTAGCTAGGACTTCCCAGCGCCTGTTTCGAATTTGCTCTTGGATCTCTGGATATTTGTCTTCTTTCAGATCGAATCTAACTTCCGGGATCACTGACCTTAGACCCATTATCTTTTAGTAATGGTCTGAATGTTCTTTGGTTAAGAACTTCCCTTGATTCCAAAGTGGTTTTGGAATATTCTCTTTCTTACCTCTTGAGATGGTTTGTTTTCCCTTAGGAGCCATGATCTTATTGGTTTAGTGATCACGGATAAACACACCAAACTTAGAGGTTTGCTTGTACTCAAGCAAAAGAAAGGAAATGAGATGGATAGAGGGAGAGCCAAGTTTGACTTGTGGGAGAGAGGGGGAGGCTGAACGAGTATTTAAAGGGAAGGGGGGTGGGTTTTCGAAAACTTTTGAAAAAGATATGATAGAAAATAAAATTTGGAAAAGATAAGTTTGATAGAAAAAGATGTAATTTAAAATTGAGAAAGATATAAAAGATATTTGAAAAAGATAAATTTGTTTTGAAAAAGATATTATGTATATTTGAAAAAGATATGTATGAGTTGAAAAGATTTAAGAAGAAAAAGAGATAGATTTGTTTTGAAAAGGATTTGAAAAGAGGTTGAAAAAGATTTGTGTTTATGCATTAAAATACATTTGAAATCTTTGAAAAGGGATTTTAGAAATTAGGGTTTGTAATATGTTTATGCAAGAAATTATGAATGGAAACATGAAAAATGGAAAAAAATTGGAAGTGAAAACGAATTTACCTCCGCCCCACAATCCTGGCGTTAAACGCCCAAACGCTGCATGTTTTGGGCGTTTAATGCCCATCTGTATCCTCTTTTGTACGTTTAACGCCCAACTGTTGCTTCTGGCTGGCGTTAAACGCCAGAAATCCCTTGTCACTGGGCGTTTTCTGAACGCCCAGGACGGTGCAAAATTGGCGTTAAACGCCCAGAATGGTACCCATTCTGGCGTTTGACGCCCAGAAAGGTGCCATTACTGGCGTTAAACGCCCAGTAGATGCTTCTTTTGGGCGTTTAACGCCCAAATACACCTCTTACTGGCGTTTTCTTGCCAGTGAGCTCCTTTTCCCTGTTTTGTGCTCTGAATCCTTCTGTAACCCTGTGAACTTATGCAATTGATTTTTTACCTTGAAGATTCAAAATTGAACTTGCATAATAAATAATAAAATGAAGAATAAAACAAAATAAAGTAACAAAAAAACTCTGCTAATGGCTGGGTTGCCTCCCAACAAGCGCTTCTTTATTGTCTTTAGCTGGACCTGGCTGAGCTCTTAATCTAGCTTCAGCCTTGAGCACTCTTGCTCAACATTGCCTTCAAGATAATGCTTGATTCTCTGTCCATTAACAATGAATTTCTTATCATAATCAATGTCTTGAAGTTCCACATAGCCATATGGTGACACACCTGTAATCACATATGGTCCCCTCCACCGGGATTTCAGTTTCCCGGGGAATAGCCGGAGTCTAGAGTCAAACAGCAGAACCTTCTGTCCTGGTTCAAAGACTCTGGATGACAGCCTTCTATCATGCTACCTTTTTGCTTTCTCTTTGTAGAGCTTGGCATTTTCGAAAGCAGTGAATCTGAATTCCTCTAGCTCATTTAGCTGGAGCAATCTTTTTTCTCCAGCTAGTCTGGCATCAAAATTTAGGAATCTGGTTGTCCAGTAGGCCTTATGTTCCAGTTCCACGGACAGATGGCAGGCCTTACCATACACAAGCTGGTATGGAGAGGTTCCTATAGGAGTCTTGAATGCTGTTCTGTAAGCCCACAGAGCATCATCCAAGCTTCTCGCCCAATCCTGTCTACGGGTACTTACAGTCCATTCTAGGATTCTTTTTAGTTCTCTATTAGAGACTTCAGCTTGTCCGTTTGTCTGTGGATGGTATGGAGTTGCCACCTTGTGACTAATTCCGTACCAGACCATAGCGGAGTATAGCTGTTTGTTGCAGAAGTGAGTGCCCCCATCACTAATTATTGCTTTGGGAACCCCAAACCTGCTGAAGATATGTTTCTGGAGAAACTTCAGCACTGTCCTAGTATCATTAGTGGGTGTGGCAATGGCCTCCACCCATTTGGATACATAGTCAACTGCTACCAGAATATAAGTGTTTGAGTATGATGGTGGGAAAGGTCCCATGAAGTCAATACCCCATACATCAAACAACTCAATCTCCAAGATCCCCTGTTGAGGCATGGCGTAACCACGAGGCAGATTGCCAGCTCTCTAGCAGCTGTCACAGTTACGTACAAACTCTCGGGAGTCTTTATAGAGGGTAGGCCAGTAGAAGCCACATTGGAGGACCTTGGTGGCTGTTCGCTCACCTCCGAAGTGGCCTCCATATTGTGATCCATGGCAATGCCATAAGATCTTCTGTGCTTCTTCTCTAGGCACACACCTATGGATTATTCTGTCTGCACATCTCTTAAAGAGATAGGGTTCATCTCACAAGTAGTACTTTGCATCAGTAATTAATTTTTTCTTTTGTTGCCTGCTGTACTCTTTGGGTATGAACGTTGCAGCTTTATAGTTTGCAATGTCTGCAAACCATGGTGTTTCCTGTATGGCAAACAAGTGCTCATCCGGAAAGGTCTCAGAGATCTCAATAGAGGGGAAGGACTCCCCTTCTACTGGTTCTATCCGGGACAGATGGTCAGCCACTTGGTTTTCTGTCCCTTTTCTGTCTCTTATTTCTATATCAAACTCTTGCAGAAGCAACACCCATCTTATGAGCCTGGGTTTTGAATCCTGCTTTGTAAGTAGATATTTAAGAGCAGCATGGTCAGTGTACACAATCACTTTTGATCCTACCAAGTATGATCTAAACTTGTCAATGGCATAAACCACTGCAAGCAATTCTTTTCTGTGGTTGTGTAATTTTTCTAGGCATCATTTAAAACACGGCTAGCTTAATAAATGACATGCAGAAACTTGTCATGCCTCTGCCCCAATACTGCACCAATGGCATGGTCACTGGCATCACACATTAATTCAAATGGCAATGTCCAGTCTGGTGCAGAAATAACTGGTGCTGTGACCAGCTTAGCTTTCAGAGTTTCAAACGCCTGCAGACACTCTGTATCAAACACAAATGGCGTGTCAGCAGCTAGCAGATTGTTCAGAGGTTTTGCGATTTTCGAAAAATCCTTTATAAACCTCCTATAAAATCCTGCATGCCCCAGAAAGCTTCTGATTGCCTTAACATTGGCAGGTGGTGGTAATTTTTCAATTACCTCTACCTTAGCTTGATCCACCTCTATTCCCTTGTTCGAAATCTTGTGCCCAAGGACAATCCCTTCAGTCACCATAAAGTGACATTTTTTCCAGTTTAAAACCAGGTTGGTCTCTTAGCATCTTTTTAGAACCAGTGTCAGGTGATCAAGATAGGAGCTGAATGAGTCTCCATATACTGAGAAGTCATCCATGAAGACTTCCAGAAATTTCTCCACCATATCAGAGAAAATAGAGAGCATGCATCTCTGAAATGTTGCAGGCGCATTACACAGCCCAAATGGCATCCTTCTGTAAGCAAACACTCTAGATGGACATGTGAATGCTGTTTTCTCTTGATCCTGGGGATCTACTACAATTTGGTTGTAGCCTGAATAGCCATCCAAAAATCAGTAATAGTCATGACCTGCTAGTCTTTCTAGCATCTGGTCTATGAATGGTAAAGGAAAATGATCCTTTCTGGTGGCTGTATTGAGCCTTTTGTAGTCAATACACATGTGCCACCCTGTAACTGTTCTTGTAGGAACCAGTTCATTTTTTTCATTATGAACCACTGTCATGCCTCCCTTTTTGGGAACAACTTGGACAGGGCTCACCCAGGGGCTATCAGAAATAGGATAAATAATCCCAGCCTCCAGTAACTTGGTGACCTCTTTCTGCACCACTTCCTTTATGACTGGATTTATCCGCCTCTGTGGTTGAACCACTGGCTTAGCATCATCCTCCAATATGATCTTGTGCATGCATCTAGCTGGGCTTATGCCCTTAAGGTCACTTATGGACCAACCAAGAGCTGTCTTGTGTGTCCTTAGCAATTGAATTAGTACTTCCTCTTCTTGTAGATTTAAAGCAGAGCTTATGATCACCGGAAAAGTGTCTCCTTCTCCCAGAAACGCATATTTCAGGGATGGTGGTAGTGGTTTGAGCTTGGGTTTAGGAGGTTTTTCCTCTTCCTGAGGAATTTTCAGAGGCTCTTTTATTTCCTCTGAATCCTCCAAATCAGGCTGAGCATCTTTAAAGATATTTTCTAGCTCTGATTCGAGACTCTCAGCCATGTTGTCCTCTACTAAAGAGTCAATAAGATCAACTTTCATGCAGTCTTTTGGTGTGTCTGGATGCTGCATGGCTTTGACAGCATTTAACTTGAACTCATCCTCATTGACCCTCAGGGTCACTTCCCCCTTTTGGACATCAATGAGAGTTCGTCCAGTTGCTAGGAAAGGTCTTCCTAGAATGAGAGTAGCACTCTTGTGTTCCTCCATTTCCAGCACCACTGATAAACCCATATTTTATGATATATTTTGTGCTTAATTTGAGTGATTTATTCAATCCTTCACCCACTTATTCATATTAATTGCATGGTTTTACTTTTCCTTCCTTATTATGTGATGTATGTGTAAAACATGTTTCCTATGCTTTAAAATTATATATTTTAATTACCTTTATTTCCATTCGATGCCGTGATTAGTGTGTTGAGTAGTTTCAGAACTTCTAAGGCAGGAATGACACAAAGGATGGAAAGGAAACAGACAAAAATGGAAGGAAAGCACAAAACGGAGTCCTTGAAGAAACTGGCATCCACGCGATCGCATGGGCGACGCGGACGCATGCCAGCGCGAATCAATAGCGACGCGGCCGCATGACCGATGCGACCGCGTGACAAGAAAAGCTCCGAATGACGCGACCGCGTGACCCACGCGGACTCGTGACAGAGGCCACTGGTGCACGAATTGTGAATCACACTTTTCACAACTCGTACTACTTACCAACAAGTGCACTGGGTCGTCCAAGTAATACCTTACGTGAGTAAGGGTCGAATCCCACGGAGATTGTTGGTTTGAAGCAATCTATGGTTATCTTGTAAATCTTAGTCAGGAAGTCAGTTATGTTTATCAGTTGAATTGCGAATAACCAAGAGAGCATAAATTAAAGGTTACTTATTATGCAGTAATGGAGAATATGTTGGAGTTTTGGAGATGCTTTGTCTTCTGAATCTCCGCTTTCCTCTGTCTTCTGATTCACGCATGCACGTCCTCCCATGGCAAGCTGTATGTAGGGGATCACCGTCGTCAATGGCTACATCCCATCCTCTCAGTGAAGAATATGCTCACATGCTCTGTCACAGCACGGCTAATCATCTGTCGGTTCTCGATCATACTGGAATAGAATTCTTCATCCTTTTGCGTCTGTCACTAACGCCCAGCACTCGCGAGTTTGAAGCTCGTCACAGTCATTCGATAATTGAATCCTACTCGGAATACCACAGACAAGGTTTAGACTTTCCGGATTCTCATGAATGCCGCCATCAGTTCTAGCTTATACCACGAAGATTCTAATTAAGAGATCTAAGAGATACTCATTCAATCGGATATAGAACGGAGGTGGTTGTCAGGCACACGTTCATGGGTTGAGGAAGGTGATGAGTGTCACGGATCATCACCTTCATCACAGTTAATCGCGAATGAACATCTTAGGTAGGAACAAGCGTGTTTGAATGGAAAACAGAAATACTTGCATTAATTCATTGAGACACAGCAGAGCTCCTCACCCCCAACAATGGAGTTTAGAGACTCATGCCGTCAAAGATTACAAAGTTTAGATCTAAAAAATGTTATGAGATTCAAAATAAGTCTCTAAAATTTGTTTAAATACTAAACTAGTAGCCTAGGTTTACAAAAAGTGAGTAGACTATGACAGATGGTGCAGAGATCCACTTCTGGGGCCCACTTGGTGTGTGCTGGGGCTGAGACTTAAGCAATTCACGTGCATAAGGCCATTTTGGGCATTCAACGCCAGGTTTGGATCCATTTTTGGCGTTGAACTCCAACTTTTAATCCTTTTCTGGCGCTGAACGCCAGAATTGGGCAGAGAACTGGCGTTGAATGCCAGTTTACGTCATCTATCCTTGAGCAAAGTATGGACTATTATATATTTCTGGAAAGCCCTGGATGTCTACTTTCCAACGCAATTGGAAGCACGCCATGTCGAGTTCTGTAGCTCCAGAAAATCCACTTTGAGTGCAGGGAGGTCAGAATCCAACAGCATCAGCAGTCCTTTTTCAGCCTGAATAAGATTTTTGCTCAGCTCCTTCAATTTCAGCCAGAAAAATACCTGAAATTACAAAAAAACACACAACTCATAGTAAAGTCCAGAAATATGAATTTTTCCTAAAAACTAATGAAAATAAACTAAAAACTAACTAAAACATACTAAAAATTATATGAAATTAACCCCAAAAAGCGTATAAAATATCCGCTCATCACAACACCAAACTTAAACTTTTGCTTGTCCTCAAGCAACTAGACAAATAAAGTAGAAGACTAATGGGTTGAGAAGCAATAATATCTCAAAGTTTTTAAGTGAAGCTCAGATTTTAATTAAATGAGCGGGACTAGCAGCTTTTTGCTTTCGAACAGTTTTGGCATCTCACTTTATCCATTGAAGCTCAGAGTGATTGGCATCTATAAGAACTTAGAATTCAGATAATGTTATTGATTCTCCTATTTCAGTATGATGATTCTTGAACACAGCTATTTCATGAGTCTTGGCCGTGGCCCTAAGCACTTTGTTTTCCAGTATTACCCCTGGATACATAAATGCCACAGACACATAATTGGGTGAACCCTTTGGATTGTGACTCAGCCTTGCTAAAGTCCCCAATTAGAGGTGTCCAGAGTTCTTAAGCACACTCTTCTTTCTGCTTTGGACCTTGACTTAAAACGCTCAGTCTCAAGTTTTCACTTGACACCTTCACGCCACAAGCACATGGTTAGGGACAGCTTGATTTAGCCACTTAGGCCAGGATTTTATTCCCTTAGGCCCTCCTATCCACTGATGCTCAAAGCCTTGGGATCCTTTTTATTACCCTTGCCTTTTGGTTTTTAAGGGCTATTGGCTTTTTCTGCTTTTTTTTTTTTGCTGCTTTTTCTTGCTTCAAGAATCATTTTTATGATTTTTCAGATTATCAATAACATGTCTCATGTTCATCATTCTTTCAAGAGCCAACATATTTAACAGTCTTAAGCAACAAATTCAAAAGACATATTCACTGTTCAAGCATTCATTCAGAAGACAGAAAGTATTGCCACCACATGTAACTAATTAGAATTTCTCTTATTAAAACTCGAAATTTTATTGCCTCTTATTCAAAAGATCTACTATTTTATTCATGTTTGCTGATAATGAGAAAAATAAACTATAGCTTAATTGGAGATAAGATCAAAATAGATACTAATTACTACTATATGACTCCTAAGGTGAACTTTTCTAATGACACTATCACAGATTTAAAGCAGAAATTGGAATTTAACAACCTTTATTCTGGGGGAACAGGGGTTCCTCTGATCCTTGGGGTGCTCGGTCCTGCAAGAGATAACTACTGGCGCTTCAAGTCCCTTAAGTCACGCCCTTGCTCCTCTTGTTCTTTAAACATATAGGTAAGAATTTTACTATGTTCCTTCTGTTCTTTTATTATTTGCTCCATAGCTTCCCGTATCTTGGTGATGGATGTCTCAAGATACTCCCAATATTGAGATTGAGGGATTTCTGGAAGGAATTCATGCGTTTTCTTCTTGGTGGGATCCTCCTGCGTTTGTTGTTTTTCCATTGATGCTTTGGTGATTGGCTTCTCAACTGAGATGTACTCAGTTATTCCCATCCTTACTCCAGCATCCTTGCAGAGCAGCGATATCACACTTGGGTAAGCCAACCTGGCTTCTTTAGAATTTTTGTTAGCAATTTTGTAGAGTTCAGTTGAGATCAGCTGATGAACTTCCACTTCTTTTCCCATCATGATGCAATGGATCATCACTGCTCTTTTAACTGTGACTTCAGAACGGTTGCTGGTAGGCAACAGAGAATGCCCAATGAAGTCCATCCATCCTCTGGCGACTGGTTTGAGATCTTCTCTCTTGAGTTGATTTGGGACACCCTTTGTGTTGGTGGTCCATCTGGCTTCAAGGATACATATGTCCTCTAGAATCTTATCCAGGCCCTTGTCTGTTCTCATCATTCTCCTGTTGAAGGAATCTGGATCATCTTTCAGCTGAGGTAGCTTTAAGATCTCTCTGATCTTGTCAGGGGTGGTATGAACAATCTTTCCTCTGACCATGGTCCGATATTCATAGAAGGCAGTTCCAGATAGTTTTTGCTTGTCAGTCTGCCACATATTAGCATAGAACTCCTGGATCATATTCCTTCCCACCTTCATTTCAGGATTAGCTAGGACTTCCCAGTTCCTGATTCGAATTTGCTCCTGGATCTCCGGATATTCATCTTCTTTCAGATCGAATCTAACTTCTGGGATCACTGATCTCAGACCCATTATTTTGTTATAATGGTCTGAATGTTCTTTAGATAAGAACTTCCCTTGATTCCAAAGTGGTTTTGGAACGCTCTCTTTCTTGCCTCTTGGAGTGGGTTGTTTTCCTTTGGGGACCATGATCTTAGTGATGGCGGATAAACACACCAAACTTAGAGGTTTGCTTGTCCTCAAGCAAAAGAAAAGAAAGGAGAGGGATAGAAGGAGAGCTAGGTGTAATTGTTGATGGGAGAGGAGGGAGGCCGAACTCAAATTTATAAGGGGGGAGGGTGGGTTTTCGAAAAAAAGAGATAAAGATATGATAAAAAGATTTATTTGGAAAAGATAAGATAGAAGATATAGTTTAAAATTGAGAAGATATGAAAGATTTTTGAGAAAGATAGATTTAATTTTTGAAAAAGATAAAGTGGAGGTTTTGAAAAAGATATTGATGAGTTGAAAAAGATAGATTTGTAAAAAAAATTTTTTTGAAAAGGATTGAATTTGCACAGATGCCTGGTGCTTATGGATTAAAATACATTTGATATTTTTAGTGGTAGGGTTTTTAGAAATTATGGAATTTAGAAATCAGGGTTCTTAACATGTTCATGTAAGAAATCATGAATTGAAGTAAGAAAATCAAGGTTGGAATGAAAAATTTTGAATAAAAATGAGTTTTGTCTCCTCCCTGCCATCCTGGCGTTTGAACGCCCAAACACTGCCTGTTTTGGGCGTTCAGCGCCCAATTGCTGCTCTCCTGGGCGTTCAACGCCCAGCTGCTGCCATTACTGGCGTTCAACGCCCAGTGGATGCCCATTTTTGGCGTTGAACGCCCAGATTGCTACCATTACTAGCGTTTTCTTGCCAGTGAGCTCTTTTTCTCTGTTTTGTGTGCCGAGGTCTTCTGTGAATGATTTCTCACCTTAGTGTCAGAGAACTTTATATAAATAAATAAAAATAAAAATAAAAATAAAAATAGGACAAAATGCTTAGAGGATTGTTGCCCCATGGTTGGGTTGCCTCCCAGCAAGCGCTTCTTTATTGTCTTTAGCTGGACTTTGCTGAGCTTTTAATCTAGCTTCAGCCTTGAGCATTCTTGCTCAATGTTGCCTTCAAGATAATGCTTGATTCTCTGTCCATTGACAATGAACTTCTTATCAGAATCAATATCTTGAAGCTCCACATAACCATATGGTGATACACTTGTAATCACGTATGGTCCCCTCCACTGGGATTTCAATTTCCCGGGGAATAGCCTGAGTCTAGAGTTAAACAACAGAACCTTCTGTCCTGGTTCAAATATTCTAGATGACAGCTTTCTGTGATGCCACTTTTTTTATTTCTCTTTATAAAGCTTGGCATTTTCGAAGCTGTGAATCTGAATTCCTCTAGCTCATTTAGCTGGAGCAATCGTTTTTCTCCTGCTAATTTGGCATCAAAGTTTAGGAATCTGGTTGCCCAGTAGGCCTTATGTTCCAGTTCCACGGGTAGGTGACATGCCTTACCATACATGAGTTGGTATGGAGAGGTCCCTATAGGGGTCTTGAATGCTGTTCTGTAAGCCCACAGAGCATTATCCAAGCTCCGTGCCCAATCCTTTCTACGGGTATTTACTGTCCGTTCTAGGATTCTCTTTAATTCTCTGTTAGAGACTTCAGCTTGCCCATTAGTTTGTGGATGATATGGAGTAGCTACCTTGCGGCGAATTCCATACCGAAGCATGGCAAAGTAAAGCTGTTTATTGCAGAAGTGAGTGCCCCTATCACTGATTAGTACTCTAGGGACACCAAACCTGCTAAAGATATGTTTCTGGAGGAACTTCAGCACTGTCTTAGTATCATTGGTGGGGGTGGCAATGGCTTCAACCCATTTTGATACATATTCGACTGCCACCAGAATATAAGTGTTTGAGTATGATGGTGGGAAAGGTCCCATGAAGTCAATTCCCCATACGTCAAACAACTCAATTTCCAAGATTCCTTGTTGAGGCATGGCGTAACCATGAGGCAGATTACCAGCTCTTTGGCAACTGTCACAGTTACGTACAATCTCTCGGGAATCTTTATAGAGTGTGGGCCAATAGAAGCCACATTGGAGGACCTTGGTGGCTGTTCGCTCACCTCCGAAATGGCCTCCATATTGAGATCCATGGCAATGCCACAGGATCCTCTGTGCTTCTTCTCTAGGCACACACCTACGAATTATTCCGTCTGCACATCTCTTAAAGAGATAAGGTTCATCCAACAAGTAGTACTTTGCATCAGTAATTAATTTCTTCTTTTGTATCCTGTTGTACTCCTTGGGTATGAACCTTGCAGCTTTATAGTTTGCAATATCGGCAAACCATGGTGTTTCCTGAATGGCAAATAAATGCTCATCCGAAAAAGTCTTAGAGATCTCAAGAGAGGGGATGGGTGTCCCTTCTACTGGCTCTATCCGGGATAGATGATCAGCCACTTGGTTCTCTGTCCCTTTTCTGTCTCTTATTTCTATATCAAACTCTTGCAGAAGCAACACCCATCTGATGAGCCTGGGTTTTGAATCCTGCTTTGTGAGTAGATATTTAAGAGCAGCATGATCAGTATACACAATCACTTTTGATCCTACTAAGTATGATCTGAACTTGTCAATGGCGTAAACCACTGCAAGTAATTCTTTTTCTGTGGTTGTGTAATTTTTCTGGGCATCA
Source organism: Arachis ipaensis (assembly GCF_059453495.1). Taxonomy (NCBI): domain Eukaryota; kingdom Viridiplantae; phylum Streptophyta; class Magnoliopsida; order Fabales; family Fabaceae; genus Arachis; species Arachis ipaensis. Next base: position 17,595,539 of record NC_142439.1, on the reverse strand, counting down.
TTTAGAACGCGACTGGCGTAATAAATGACATGCAGAAGCTTAACATGCCTCTGTCCCAATGGCGTGATCACTGGCATCACACATTAGCTCAAATGGTAACGTCCAGTCTGGTGCAGAAATGACTGGTGCTGTGACCAACTTAGCTTTCAGCGTTTCAAACGCCTGCAGGCACTCTGTGTCAAACACAAATGGCGTGTCAGCAGCTAGCAGATTGCTTAGAGGTTTTGCGATTTTTGAAAAATTATTTATAAACCTCCTATAGAATCTTGCATGCCCCAGAAAGCTTCTGATTGCCTTAACATTGGCAGGTGGTGGTAATTTTTCAATTACCTCTATTTTTACTTGATCTACCTCTATTCCCTTGTTTGAGATTTTATGCCCAAGGACAATCCCCTCAGTCACCATGAAGTGACATTTTTCCCAGTTTAAAACTAGGTTGGTCTCTTGGCATCTTTTCAGAACAAGTTTCAGGTGATCAAGACAGGAGCTGAATGAGTCTCTATATACTGAGAAGTCATCCATGAAGACTTCCAGAAATTTTTCCACCATATCAGAGAAAATAGAGAGCATGCATCTCTGGAAAGGTTGCAGACGCATTACATAGCCCAAATGGCATCCTTCTATAAGCAAACACTCCGGATGGACATGTGAATGCTGTTTTCTCTTGATCCTGGGGATCTACTGCAATCTGGTTATAGCCTGAGTAGCCATCCAAAAAGCAGTAATAATCATGACCTGCTAGTCTTTCTAGCATCTGGTCTATGAATGGTAAAGGAAAATGATCCTTTCTGGTGGCTGTATTGAGCCTTCTGTAGTCAATACACATGCGCCACCCTGTAACTGTTCTTGTAGGAACCAGTTCATTTTTTTCATTATGAATCACTGTCATGCCTCCCTTTTTTGGGACGACTTGGACAAGGCTCACCCAGGGGCTATCAGAAATAGGATAAATAATCCCAGCCTCTAGTAATTTGGTGACCTCTTTCTGCACCACTTCTTTCATGGCTGGATTTAGCCGCCTCTGTGGTTGAACCACTGGTTTGGAATTATCCTCCAATAAGATTTTGTGCATGCATCTAGCTGGGCTTATGTCCTTAAGGTCACTTATGGACCACCCAAGAGCTGTCTTGTGTGTCCTTAGCACTTGAATAAGTGTCTCCTCTTCCTGTGAATTTAAAGCAGAGCTTATGATCACTGGAAAAGTGTCACCTTCTCCCAGAAACGCATATTTCAAGGATGGTGGTAATGGCTTGAGCTCGAGTTTAGGAGGTTTTTCCTCTTCCAGAAGAAATTTCAGAGGTTCTTTCATGTCCTCTGAATTCTCTAAATCAGGCTGAACATCTTTAAAGATGTTTTCCAACTCTGATTCAAGACTCTCAGCCATGTTGATCTCTTCTACCAAAGAGTCAATAAGATCAACTTTCATGCAGTCTTTTGATGTGTCTGGATGCTGCATGGCTTTGACAGCGTTCAACTTGAATTCATCATCATTAACTCTCAAGGTTATTTCCCCCTGTTGGACGTCGATGAGGGATCGTCCAGTTGCTAGGAAGGGTCTTCCTAGAATGAGAGTAGCACTCTTGTGCTCCTCCATTTCCAGCACAACAAAGTCAGTGGGAAAGGCGAATGGCCCAACTCTGACAATCATGTCTTCAATCACGCCTGATGGGTATTTAGTGGAACCATCAGCAAGTTGGAGACATATCCGGGTTGGTTTAACTTCTTCAGTTAAGCCAAGCTTCCTAATAGCGGATGCAGGTATTAGGTTGATGCTTGCCCCAAGATCGCATAAAGCTGTCTTGGTGCAATTACCTTCTAATATGCATGGTATCAGAAAACTCCCAGGGTCTTTAAGCTTTTCAGGAAAGCTCTTCAGAATGACTGCACTGCATTCTTCAGTGAGGAAAACTCTTTCTGTTTCTCTCCAATCCTTTTTATGACTCAAGATCTCTTTCATGAACTTGGCATAAGAAGGTATTTGCTCAAGTGCTTCTACAAATGGAATCTTTATTTCAAGAGTCCTGAGGTAATCTGCGAAGCGAGCAAACTGCTTATCCTGCTCCTCTTTCCAGAGTTTTTGAGGATAAGGTATCTTGGCTTTATATTCTTCAACCGTAGTTGCTGCAGGTTTATTGCCCACAGAAGTGGTTGAAGAAGCCTTTTTAGAGGGGTTATTATCAGCATTTGTGTGTGTCTGATCCCTCACTGGCAATTGCATGCCAGAGTTAGAGGCTAGAGTGAAACTGGACGCCAGCTCCTTCTCTGCTCCTGGCGTTTGAACGCCAGAATTGTGCCCATTTTGGGCGTTCAGTGCCAGATCTTGCCCATTTTGGGCGTTCAACGCCAGATCCTTGCCCATTTCTGGCGTTGAACGCCAATCCTGCCTTGTTTCTGGCGTTGAACGCCAGTCCTGAGCATGGTCTGGGCGTTCAGCGCCAGCCTTCCACCACTTTTCTGGCGTTTTAGTTCCAGAATTACTTTTCCCTGGGCTCTTACTGTCCTCAGGTGAATTTTGGGTGGTTTGCTCATTTCTTGGCTTTTTGCTGCCTTGAGGTGGGGTATTTAATGTTTTCCCACTTCTTAGTTGAACTGCTTGGCATTCTTCTGCTATTTGCCTTGACAGCTGCTGCTTTGTTTGCTTAAATTGTTCGTCCATATGTATATTAGCCATCCTTGTCTCTTGTAGTCTATCTTTGAATTCAGCTAACTGTTTTGTTAGAAAGTCCAATTGCTGATTGAACTCAGCAGCTTGTTTTACAGGACTGAGTTCAGCAGTTGCTGTCTTAACCTCTTCTTTCATGGAAGGGTCACTGCTTAGGTACAGATGCTGATTCTTGGCAACTGTATCAATGAGCTCTTGAGCCTCTTCAATTGTCTTTCTCATGTGGATAGATCCACCAGCTGAGTAATCAAGAGACATCTGAGCTCCTTCTGCAAGCCCATAATAGAAGATGTCTAACTGAACCCACTCTGAAAATATTTCAGAGGGGCATTTTCGAAGCATCTCTCTGTATCTCTCCCAGGCATCATAAAGAGATTCATTATCTTCTTGTTTAAAGCCTTGGATGTCCAGCCTTAGCTGTGTCATCCTTTTTGGAGGGAAATATTGATTCAGGAATTTTTCTGTCAGCTGTTTCCATGTCCTTATGCTGGCCTTAGGTTGGTTATTCAACCACCTCTTAGCTTGATCTTTTACAGCAAATGGAAACAGTAATAGTCTGTAGACATCCTGATCTATTTCTTTATCATGTACTGTGTCAGCAATTTGTAAAAACTGTGCCAGAAACTCTGTAGGTTCTTCCTGTGGAAGACCGGAATACTGGCAACTTTGCTGCACCATGATAATGAGCTGAGGATTCAACTCAAAGCTACTGACTCCAATGGAGGGTATGCAGATACTACTCCCATATGAAGCAGTAGAGGGGTTAGAATATGACCCCAGAGTCCTCTTGGACTGTTCATTTCCGCTTAGGTCCACGATGGAGAAAGGGAGATGATGTAAAATAGGAAAAATATTTTTATTTATTTATTTATTTATTTATTACGAAAACAAAATAAATCAAAATAAAATTAATAAAAATGAGTGAAAGATTTTCGAAAAAAGTGAGGAGAGAAAAAGTGGTTAGAAGATTTTGAAAAGGATATGATGATTTTTGAAAAAAGTTTTAAATTTTGAAATAAAAATCTGAATTTTAGAAATAGATTTTGAAAATTTGCTTTTAAAATAGAGAGAAAAGATATTTTTTATTTTTAAGAGGAAAGAGAAAAACAATAAGATAGCACAAGATTTAAAATTTTTAGATCTAATGCTCCTTATTTTCGAAAATTTTGGAGGGAAAACACCAAGGAACACCAAACTTAAAAATTTTAAGATCAAGACACAAGGAAAACTCAAGAACACTTTGAAGACTCACAAGAACACAAGAACATGAATGAAGAACACCAAACTTAAAATTTTTAAAATACCAAAATAAATTTTCGAAAATTTTAAGAAAAATCAACAAGAAAACACCAAACTTAAAGTTTGGCACAGAATTCAGTAGAAAAATTATTTTTGAAAAATATTTTAAAAAGAAAATAAGGATTCTAAAATTTTAACACGACAATAATAAGAGACTCTAAACAAAAAGAGAAATTTTTCCTAATCTAAGCAACAAAATAATCCGTTAGTTGTCCAAACACGAACAATCCTCGGCAACGGCGCCAAAAACTTGGTGCACGAATTGTGAATCACACTTTTCACAACTCGTACCACTTACCAGCAAGTGCACTGGGTCGTCCAAGTAATACCTTACGTGAGTAAGGGTCGAATCCCACGGAGATTGTTGGTTTGAAGCAATCTATGGTTATCTTGTAAATCTTAGTCAGGAAGTCAGTTATGTTTATCAGTTGAATTGCGAATAACCAAGAGAGCATAAATTAAAGGTTACTTGTTATGCAGTAATGGAGAATATGTTGGAGTTTTGGAGATGCTTTGTCTTTTGAATCTCCGCTTTCCTCTGTCTTCTGATTCACGCATGCACGTCCTCCCATGGCAAGCTGAATGTAGGGGATCACTGTCGTCAATGGCTACATCCCATCCTCTCAGTGAAGAATATGCTCACATGCTCTGTCACAGCACAGCTAATCATATGTCGGTTCTCGATCATATTGGAATAGAATTCTTCATCCTTTTGCGTCTGTCACTAACGCCCAGCACTCGAGAGTTTGAAGCTCATCACAGTCATTCGATCATTGAATCCTACTCGGAATACCACAGACAAGGTTTAGACTTTCCGGATTCTCATGAATGCCGCCATCAGTTCTAGCTTATACCACGAAGATTCTAATGAAGAGATCTAAGAGATACTCATTCAATCGGATATAGAACGGAGGTGGTTGTCAGGCACACGTTCATGGGTTGAGGAAGGTGATGAGTGTCACGGATCATCACCTTCATCACAGTTAATCGCGAATGAACATCTTAGGTAGGAACAAGCGTGTTTGAATGGAAAACAGAAATACTTGCATTAATTCATCGAGACACAGCAGAGCTCCTCACCCCCAACAATGGAGTTTAGAGACTCATGCCGTCAAAGAGTACAAAGTTTAGATCTAAAAAATGTTATGAGATTCAAAATAAGTCCCTAAAAGTTGTTTAAATACTAAACTAGTAGCCTAGGTTTACAAAAAGTGAGTAGACTATGACAGATGGTGCAGAGATCCACTTCTGGGGCCCACTTGGTGTGTGCTGGGGCTGAGACTTAAGCAATTCACGTGCATAAGGCCATTTTGGGCATTCAACGCCAGGTTTGGATCCATTTTTGGCGTTGAACTCCAACTTTTAATCCTTTTCTGGCGCTGAACGCCAGAATTGGGCAGAGAACTGGCGTTGAATACCAGTTTACGTCATCTATCCTTGAGCAAAGTATGGACTATTATATATTGCTGGAAAGTCCTGGATGTCTACTTTCCAACGCAATTGGAAGCACGCCATTTCGAGTTCTGTAGCTCCAGAAAATCCACTTTGAGTGCAGGGAGGTCAGAATCCAACAGCATCAGCAGTCCTTTTTTAGCCTGAATCAGATTTTTGCTCAGCTCCTTCAATTTCAGCCAGAAAAATACCTGAAATTATAGAAAAACACACAACTCATAGTAAAGTCCAGAAATATGAATTTTTCCTAAAAACTAATGAAAATAAACTAAAAACTAACTAAAACATACTAAAAATTATATGAAATTAACCCCAAAAAGCGTATAAAATATCCGCTCATCAGCCACGCACCAGAAATTGCAGAAAACGCTCCTGGCAAATTCTGAGGCCCTTTTTGGCCCAAACCCAAGTCCAGAAGGCAGAGACCAGAGGTTATGAAGTGAGGGAATGCATCCATTCAAGAGAGCTCGCCAATTTAGTTACTTTCCATGAATTAGAATTAGTTTTGAGGGAGGTTCTCTTCTCTCTCTTTAGGATTAGGATTTAGATTTAGGATTTTTATTCGCTTTCAGGATTGTCTCTTTTGATCAGGTTCAATATTCCTTTTATTTACTTTTGCAAGTTACTTTATGAATCCTTTCATGTTACAGATTACTCTTTTATTAATGCTATTTGAGGTATTTCAGTTTAATATTGATTTCTTTTATTTATGCTATTGTTGCTTTTACTCTGAAGACATTTTTATTCCAGCAGATTTACTTTTTCCCTTTTGGTCTTGGTTAAGAAATCAGTAACTCAGGAGTTGTCAAACTCAAACATGATTGATAATTGTTATCTTTGTTAATTGAATTGAACTTCAATAATCCCAATCTTTTCTTAGGAAATAAATAGGATCCGAAGATCAAACCAATTAATCCCTTGACCTTCCTTTATCTTAGTAAAGGTTAACAAAGTGGAATTAAGATTCAATTATCATCATCATTGATAAGGATAGCCAGGATAGGACCTCTAATTTCTCATACCTTGCCAAAAGTTTATTTATAGTCATTTATTTATTTCACTTGCTATTTAAATTACTTGTTCTTCATTTACTTTAATTGCTGATTAAATTACTCATTCCTCATTCTTGAAACCCCCAATTCTACAATCTCCATAACCAATAATAAGAACATACTTCCCTGCAGTTCCTTGAGAAGACGACCCGATGTTTGAATACTTCGGAAACAATTTATTTAAGGGGTTTGTTACTTGTGACAACCAAAACGTTTGTACGAAGGAATTTTTGTTGGTTTAGAAACTATATCTACAACGTGACTGTTTTTATGAAATTCTTTACTGGCAAAAATCCTAACGTCAAAATGGCGCCGTTGCTGGGGAACTGCTAACATGTGCCTTATTATTGGTTATTGTAAATAATTTTCTTTTATTTGTTTATTTATTTCTGTTTTTTCCTTTTTAATTTCATTTGCTACTATGAACTCTCACCCCTCTTGCTTTGAGTTTGGTTCTAACTTTGTTGAAGGAAATAGAAGTTACAACAGGAATATGCATCAAGGTCAGACCAATCAAGGATGGATGGAGCTAAGAGGATCTAATCAACCCTTTAGGCAACAACACCCTCCAAGATATCATGGACAACGACCATCCCACAATGCATACCCAGCTGAAAGATATGGTGGACAACCTTGTAACTACCAACAAGCCCCACCCCATGCCTATAGATCATCTTCTCAACATAACCTCGAACCACCACACTCACAAGCTTCTCTTCACCATTCGCCACCGTATGATCCTTTCCTACCCCAGTTCCAATCCAATCACTCCCAAGCACCACCGCTTCCCTATGTTTCATGTCCAAATCCATCACCCAGAGAATCAGAAGTTCACCTCAAGGAAACAGTAAATAAACTTCAAACAACCATTCGACAACTGGAGCAAGCAGTAATTCAATTAGCTTCTAGACGCTCGAACATTCAAGGACCAACCACAACCCCATGTGGACAATCTAATGAAGAGCGTAGCATGAAGGAGACACTAGAAACTCCAGTGGACAAGACAGAGCATGAATTCGTACTAGAACAAGTAGAAGAAGCTGTCATTGTACAAGAAGAAGAGTTGGTTGAAGATCTAGGAGACACTGAACCTCCATGGGAATCCAGAGTTGAGGAGAACTCTGTCAAGGACGTTACAGTTGATGCTAAGAAGGATAGTGCACAATCCCCAAGGAAAGTCATTTATGAAGAACTAGACGGAATAACCCAAGACACAAATTCCCTTGATGATGATAGTCACAAGTCTAGCTCTCTTAGTAATGAACTTGCATCCGCAAGTGAATACGAAGATGACGCGGAGGTAGATTTCTCTCAACCTCCAATCCATGACTCAAGTGATGAGAAAGACATAGAAGACTTTGACCAGGACTCAGATGCATTTGAAGAACCTTGCAAGGAAGTGGAGGAATTCACAGAAGAGCACAAGGGAGAAGAACTTACAGAACCACCAGAAACATCTACCCCAAGGCCATTACCACCCAATACAAGCTTCAAGTGGGTACAATCCTTAACCTTTAACTTTACTTATTCACTTGAATATGGTTTACTTGAAACAGATGACCAGCTCAGAGCTCTCTGCGGCTTTAAGAGTAAGAGGGAAATGGCTCGCACTCAGAGCTGGTGCACAAGGTTCAATAATGCTCCATGCTTCAACTCGAAGTGCACGGATTGGTATCATGCTCAATTGAATGGATCACGGAGAATGTTTGGTCACCATGGTGAGAATCTACTCTTTAAACCGCCCGGATGGAAACATGTAGATCAAGATGAAGGCGGATTTAAAAGCAAGGCTTGGGATCATGGATTCTATTCTGACATTTGTCACCCTGGGAGCTTGACAATCTGTTTGAAGCTGCTCAGAAGCTTTACATGCCTAGTTTGGGACCCCGGAGGCTATTGGCATCCCAAGCATTGGTGGAGATTTTTGGATGAATTTAAGCATAAGCCACCATAATAGGAAGCTCCTCCAATGTCCAACTTAAGGACTTTAACTAAAAGTGCTAGGTGGGAGACAACCCATCATGGTATGATCGTTTCTTTTTAATTTTTATTTAGTTTTATTTGTTTTCAAGTTTTATTTTATTTTATTATATTGAACCTGGAATTTTGCATCTCACTCATATTAATCATTGCATTCTACATTTTTCATGCATATATAAAAAAAAGGGGTGCGCGACGTGACCGCATCACTCATGCGATCGCGTCATATTACGAATAACACTACCCACGCGATCGCGTCACCCACGCAGCCACGTGATATGGAAATCGGCGTAAGGATCCAACGTCCAGAAAGTTGGGCTAGAATCATGCGGCCATTGTGCGTATAGCACAAAATGGCCCACGCGATCGCATGCCCCATGCGATCGCGTCACATGCACACAACGAATCCCACGCGACAGCGTGAGCGACGCGATCGCGTCGCATGGATTGCACAAATCCCAAAAGGAGACAGAGAGTTGCGCTGAAACGACGCTGGAGTCGTGCGTTTAGCACAATTTCCAGCGACGCGATCGCATGCCCCATGCGATCGCGTCGTCCCCTCTCTTACCCCTCGATGCGATCGCGCGACCCACGCGATCACGTCAACCCCATTTTCACCATAACCACGCGATCGCGTGCTCCATGCGATCGCGTGGATTCAAAATTATAACCCCCCATTCACGCGAACCCTACCAGTTGCGCAGCCCCCCCAAACCCTCTCCTCCCTCTCTTCCTCTCCCACCACCAACCACCGCCAGCCACCGTCCGACCGCCGACCACCCAGACCCCGCCGACCACCCAAAACCGAACCCCGCCGACCACCCAAACCCCCCCCTCTTTTTCCCCCCTCTTCCTTCTTCCTCCACCCACAACCACCCCTGCCTCCCTCTTCCGCGAGCACTACCCACCGCGCCGCCATCAACCGCTGCGCCCCCACACCACCCACAACCCCTATTACCCCAAAAACCTATTACCCCCCTCCCCTACCTACCTCCGAACAGCACCAACGCCGCCGCCACCACCACCCAGCCACCTCTCTGCCCCAACCTCCTTCTTTCGCCTACCAGGTTCCGACGAACGCCACCCCTCTATCCTTAGTCATTATTTCATTATTTTCTGTTTATGTTCATGTTTAGGCTAGTTAGATATGCATGTTGTAGTGGATTTTAGGATGTTAGGTAGCCTAGGATGTGGTTAGTGGATTTAGGTCTGTTTAATTGCACCGTTCGTGTTTATTGCTTTATGTTTTTGCAATCCTGCTGCTGCTGTAATGTTAGTTCATATGCTGTAATTTTGTATTTCATGCTGCTGTCTACTCTGTTTTTCATGATTTTTATTCCTTATATGTAATTGCAGCTTTATTTTTTATTCATATGACCTATTCTATTGTTGTTTATTTTCCGGGACAATCCAATTTTAGCCGGAATGCTGCCCAAATTTCTGTAAAATATTTTCATTCATGTTTTGGTTTGGCATTTTGAACTCTGTTTTTCTCTGCTTTAACCAAACTATTTCATGAATGCCAGGGCATGCTTTCTATCATTTTTGATTTCCTGGTTCATAAACTGCATTTGTGATGTTTTGATTTCAATTTTTGCTTCTTTATATCTATTTGAATCAGCATCAACCTGTTTTCCTTGTTTGGTTATGAGTTACTTATAGTTCCTACCTGTGAATACTTGTTACTTGGAATATTTTCATTATGCCACTTACCTTAACCCACTTTTCACTAATTCCCTAATGTTAACTTCCCAAACTCTTTTTCACTTCTAACGAAACTAACCTTTTAAAATCTTTCTTCCGGTTTTTCACTTTCTTTTAACCTTCTAACCATGGCATAATGATAATTTTTCTATTTAACATGAATTCAATTACATTTTGGATTGTGAATTCTTCTTTTCGAACTTTTAACTCCTATACAATCCTTAATGCACATTTACTTAACTCATTTACCTCATTCTAATTCTACTTTGCCACTTTGTGTTTCTTTTGACTATTTGCCTATCTGTTTTCCTATTTTTATTATATCCTGGTTTTCTATTTTTTAGGATGTCTGACTCCCAGAGAAAGGGAAAAGGAAAGGCTACCACTGGCAAACGTAAAAGAGGAGAATCATCTCTGTCTATCATAGATCTAATGCATGATGCCTCCTGGCGGGAGAAACACTTTACCCCGCAGGAGAAGGCTGACCAACTGCTTCCTGCCACTGATCCAATAAAATTTGCGAACCAATACTCTGAGCTGAAGTATCCGGTGTTTGCAACATCCAGGAACCTATACCTGGAGAGAACTCTGAAGATCCCAGAAGAACTCCAGCAGTACACCTCTGACCAAATCAAACAAAGAGGCTGGTTCTTTCTGGAGAGACCTCTGACTGAGGTCAATGCATCTTGGGTTAGGGAATTCTACTGCAATTACTTCAAAACCTCCCTAGATGCAGTGAACCTCAGAGGAAAGCAGATTCTGGTCACTAAAGAGGCCATTGAAGAAGTTTTTAAGCTTCTGCCTAAGACTGACCAGCTGGATGGTTATCAGAAAGCTGAGGAGGATATGCGCTATATGCGATTTGACTGGGATGCAGTCAAGGCGAGGATGGACCTTGACCCGGCAGTTCCTTGGATCATAGAACAGAACACCACCATGCCCAAGGGAATCAAGCGGGCATACTTGAATGATGAGGCTCGGCTATGGCATCAGATATTTAGCAACTACATTATGCCGAGTACTCACGAGACTGAGATACCAGCCGCTATGATCACCCTCCTCTGGTGTGTGATGAAGGGTAAGGACCTGTACTTGCCACGCTTTATCCGGCACTATATGGCCAGGGTCCACGTCCGAGGCACTCTCCCCTTTTCCTATTTGATTACACAGCTGGGCCGTCGAGCTGACGTGCCATGGGAGGATGCCGATGAGAGGCCACCAGCTGCAGACTGCAGGAAGATCATTCCTCACAGCAGGAACTTCCTAGCTTTGGGCTACAGACCACCACCCTTCTCTGTTACTGATGAGATAGCCCCACCATCTGCTGGACCCTCTTCTTCTACAGCTGCCCCTGCTGCCACCACTGCAACTCCACCTGCCTCAGAGCCGGTTTATCGCCTCGTGCACCACTTATTTCTACAGCTAGATCAGATAGAGCGCCGCAACCGGCGCCAGTATGAGAGATCTGAGCGTCGCAGCAAGCGACGCTATGAGCATCTGAGCTGATGATTCGACAGGGCGGTGACATCCCCTCCGAGCCTGACACACCATCAGAGCCATCTGAGGAGGAGGCGGATGAGCACGAGGAGGAGACCCATCCGCAGGCGGGCACAGAGCAGGCTGCACCACAGGCAGAGGTTCCACATCAGATTCAGGCTGCAGATCCTGAGATCCCTATCCAGACAGCACCTCCTCTGCAGCAGCCAGTTCCTCAGACCATCACCACAGAGACTCCAGCTACCATTCCTTCCAGTGATGACACTCCTTCACACCCCGCTTGAAAGAGCATCAGGGACGATGCTACATTTTAAGTGTGGGGAGGTCGCCATCTCTGGCGTTTCTTTTTTGGTGAACCACTACATACTCTTTTCTTTTATTTTGGCTATTTTTCTGTATTTTTCTCTTTATTTTTATTTTTATTTTTTGAGTATTTATACATTGCTACTTTTATGTATTTTTACTCTATTCCTGCATTCTGCACTTTAGTTCATATTTTAGTTCTTTAGTTTAGTTTGCAATTCTAACTTATTAGTGGATTAATTAGTATAGTTTACCCTTTTTAGCATAAGATAGCTTAGTTTAAATTGGAAAATATAAAAAGGAAGTAAGCTAGGAACTTGAACATAACAGAATCAAATCCATAAACCTTGTATATGTAGCATTACATCATGTAGTTAAACTAACAACATTTCATCAAGGAGAAACATTAAAACCTTAAAGGCCACCCTAAATAATTTTTTTATGAGAATAATGGGAATTTTTATCTAAACCTGCATAACATATATGAATGATATATGATGTTTGAGTTAGAGAACACACAGCCTGTGAGTCTTGAGCTTAATTGTATGGTTGCATTCAAACTATAATTTCATCCCTGTGTGTTTCGCTTCTTTTTATTCTGATGTTCTTTACTTTGTTTTAATCTATATGTCCAGTTGTAGAATATAGATACATACCAAGAAAGTGATTGAGGCCATTATTTGATTTTAACCCACTTGTCCCAAAAATAGCCTACCTTTTACATCACCTTTGTTAGCCCCCTTGAGCCTTTAAATCCCCCCCTTTTTTATAACCACATTACTAGCCTTAAGCAGAAAAATAAAATAAAAATCCCAAGTTGAATCCTTGGTTATCTTAAGATAGAAATTGTTTATTGTCTAAGTGTGGGGAAACCTATTGGGAACATAGATGATAAAAAGAAAGGGTAGGAAGTTGAAAGAAATAAAATTAATCAAAATAAAATTTTTGGGAAACATGCTCATGTGAGATTAAAATAATTAAATTACCATGTGCATTAAAATATATATATATATATATATATATAATATTTTAATTTTCAGCATTTGAATAAAGGGATACAAAAGAATTTCCCAAAATGCAAAATAAAAACAATGCACATGGGATAAAAATAAAGATCAAGACATGAGCATATAACATCAAAAGTGAAAAAATGGGAAAAGAAGTGAAGAAGCTCTAATTTAGAAAGTATGTATGTTAGGTGAAATCTTAGACTAATCAAGGATTCACTTAATTAGCTCACTTAGCCTTATACATATACCATTACCTTTACCTTGGCCCCATTACAACCTTACTTAAGACCTCATGATTTTTGGTATGACTATATTCTATAATTGTTGATTGGTTAGATGAAGAACAAAGTTATAAAAAGTAAGAATAAAAAGAAGAGTAGAGTGATTAACCCAATAAACACTGAGTGACTAGAGAGTAAACACAAAATCCAGTGAGGGTTCAATAACTCATCAACATATATCTATGCTTAATTTACTAATTGTTTTGCAAGTTTGTAAAATATTTTTCTTTCCCATCTCATTTGCAAAGGTGCTTTATTATTTAAGGGTTGGCTATGTATATATATGATTCCTTGAGAATGTGAATTAATTTAACTACATGTAAGCTTTATATATGAGTGAATAAATTAGAATTGCATGACTCATTTAGGTAGTTGCATTTAGAATAGGTTGCATTGCATAACATTCCACCACCTTACCTTACTCTTTACCTTGGATTTAGCATGAGGACATGCTATTGTTTAACTGTGGGGAGGTTGATAAACCCATATTTTATGATATATATTTGTGCTTAATTTGAGTGATTTATTCAATCCTTCACCCACTTATTCATATTAATTGCATGGTTTTACTTTCCCTTCCTTATTATGTGATGTATGTGTAAAATATGTTTCCTATGCTTTAAAATTATATATTTTAATTACCTTTATTTTCATTCGATGCCGTGATTAGTGTGTTGAGTAGTTTCAGAACTTCTAAGGCAGGAATGACTCAAAGGATGGAAAGGAAACATACAAAAATGGAAGAAAAGCACAAAACGGAGTCCTTGAAGAAACTGGCATCCACGCGATCGCATGGGCGACGCGGACGCATGCCAGCGCGAATCAACAGCGACGCGGCCGCATGACTGACGCGACCGCGCGCCTTAAGTAAAACACATATGACGCGGCCGCATGACTGATGCGACCGCGTGACAAGAAAAGCTCCGAATGACGCGACCGCGTGATCCACGCGGACGCGTGACAGAGGCCACGCACCAGAAATTGCAGAAAACGCTCCTGGCGAATTTTGAGGCCCTTTTTGGCCCAAACCCAAGTCCAGAAGGCAGAGACCAGAGGTTATGAAGTGAGGGAATGCATCCATTCAAGAGAGCTCGCCAATTTAGTTACTTTCCATGAATTAGAATTAGTTTTGAGGGAGGTTCTCTACTCTCTCTTTAGGATTAGGATTTAGATTTAGGATTTTTATTCGCTTTCAGGATTGTCTCTTTTGATCAGGTTCAATATTCCTTTTATTTACTTTTGCAAGTTACTTTATGAATCCTTTCATGTTACAGATTACTCTTTTATTAATGCTATTTGAGATATTTCAGTTTAATATTGATTTCTTTTATTTATGCTATTGTTGCTTTTACTCTGAAGACATTTTTATTCCAGCAGATTTACTTTTTCCCTTTTGGTCTTGGTTAAGAAATCAGTAACTCAGGAGTTGTCAAACTCAAACATGATTGATAATTGTTATCTTTGTTAATTGAATTGAACTTCAATAATCCCAATCTTTTCTTAGGAAATAAATAGGATCCGAAGATCAAACCAATTAATCCCTTGACCTTCCTTTATCTTAGTAAAGGTTAACAAAGTGGAATTAAGATTCAATTATCATCATCATTGATAAGGATAGCCAGGATAGGACCTCTAATTTCTCATACCTTGACAAAAGTTTATTTATAGTCATTTATTTATTTCACTTGCTATTTAAATTACTTGTTCTTCATTTACTTTAATTGCTGATTGAATTACTCATTCCTCATTCTTGAAACCCCCAATTCTACAATCTCCATAACCAATAATAAGAACATACTTCCCTGCAGTTCCTTGAGAAGATGACCGAAGGTTTGAATACTTCGGTTAACAATTTATTTAAGGGGTTTGTTACTTGTGACAACCAAAACGTTTGTACGAAGGGATTTTTGTTGGTTTAGAAACTATATCTACAACGCGACTCTTTTTATGAAATTCTTTACTGGCAAAAATCCTAACGTCAACCACAAAGTCAGTGGGAAAGGCGAATGGCCCAACCCTGATAATCATGTCTCCAATCACGCCTGATGGGTATTTAATGGAGCCATCAACAAGTTGGAGACATATCCTGGTTGGTTTAACTTCTTCAGTTAAACCAAGCTTTTTGATAGTGGATGCAGGTATTAGGTTGATGCTTGCCCCAAGATCACATAAAGCTGTCTTGGTGCAATTACCCTCTAATACGCATGGTATCAGAAAGCTCCCGGGATCTTTAAGCTTTTCTGGGAAGCTTTTCAGAATGACTGCACTGCATTCTTCAGTGAGGAGAACTCTTTCAGGTTCTCTCCTATCCTTCTTATGACTCAAGATCTCTTTCATGAACTTGGCATAAGAGGGTATTTGCTCAAGTGCCTCTGCAAACGGAATCTTTATTTCAAGAGTCCTGAGATAGTCTGCAAAGCGAGCAAATTGCTTATCCTGCTCCTCTTGGCAGAGTTTTTGAGGATAAGGCATCTTGGCTTTGTATTCCTCAACCTTGGTTGCTGCAGGTTTATTTCCTACAGAAGTGGTTGAAGAAGCCTTTTTAGAGAGGTTGCTATCAGCACTTGTATGTGTCTGATTCCTCACTGGCGTTTGAACGCCAGGATTGGAAGCTGAATTGGCGTTTAACGCCCAATTCCTACCTGTTTCTAGCGTTTGAACGCCAGAACTGAGCTCTCTTTGGGCGTTTGACGCCAACTCCTTGCCTGTTTCTGGCGTTTGAACGCCAGAACTGAGCATGGATTGGGCGTTTAACGCTAGTTTTTCACCCTTTTCTGGCATTTGAACGCCAGAATTATTCCTTTCTGGGCTCTTACTGTCTTCAGAGGGATTTTGGGTGGCAGTTTGTTCATCTTCTGTCAGTTGTTCTTTTATTGGCTTCCTGCTACTTTGAAGTGAGGTATTTAATGTTTTTCCACTTCTTAATTGGACTGCTTGGCACTCTTCTGTTATCTGTTTTGATAACTGCTGTTTTGTTTGCTTCAACTGTACCTCTATATTCATATTGGCCATTCTTGTGTCTTGCAGCATCTCCTTGAATTCGGCTAGTTGTTTTGTTAGAAAATCCAATTGCTAATTGTATTCAGTAACTTGTTCTGCAGGATTGGGTTCAGCAGTTACTGTTTTAGCTTCTTCTTTCATGGGAGATTCACTTCTTAAGTACAGATGCTGATTTCTGGCAACTGTATGAATGAGCTCTTGAGCCTCTTCAATTGTCTTTCTCATGTGTATAGATCCACCAGCTGAGTGGTCTAGAGAAATCTGAGCTCTTTCTGTAAGCCCATAGTAAAAGATGTCTAACTGCACCCACTCTGAAAACATTTCAGAGGGACATTTCCTTAGCATCTCTCTGTACCTCTCCCAGTCCCAGGCATCATAAAGGGATTCATTATCTCCTTGTTTAAAGTCTTGGATGTCCAGCCTTAGCTGTGTCATCCTTTTTGGAGGGAAATATTGATTCAGGAATTTTTTCAGACAGTTGTCTCTATGTCCTTATGCTGGCCTTGGGTTGGTTATTTAACCACCTCTTAGCTTGATCTTTTACAGAAAATGGAAACAGTAATAGTCTGTAGACATCCTGATCTACCTCTTTATCACGTACTGTGTCAGCAATTTGTAAAAACTATGCCAGAAACTCTGTAGGTTCTTCCTGTGGAAGACCGGAATACTGGCAATTTTGCTGCACCATGATAATGAGCTGAGGATTCAACTCAAAACTACTGATTCCGATGGAGGGTATACAGATACTACTCCCATATGAAGCAGTAGTGGGGTTAGCATATGACCCCAGAGTCCTTCTGGATTGTTCATTTCCACTTAAGTCCATGATGGAGAAAGGGAGATGATGTGAATTGCAAGTAAAATATATTTTTAAATTTTTATTTTATTAAATTCAAAATAACCGAAAAAAATTGAAATAAAATAGAGTAAAATAATTGGAAAATAAAATATGATTTTTGAAAAAGATTTGAATTTTGATTTTTTAAAACTAAGATAAGATAAAATAGAAAGCTTTTAAAATAAAAATCTGAATTTTTGAAAGAAAATTTCGAAAATCAATTAAATTAAAGAGAAAAGATATTTTTGAATTTAATGAGGAAAGAGAAAAACACACAAAAAACACACAATTTAAAATTTTCAGATCTAATGCTCCTTGTTTTCGAAAACTTTGAGGAAAAACACCAAGGAACACCAAACTTAAAAATTTTAAGATCAAAACACAAGGAAGACTCAAGAACACTTTGAAGACTCACAAGAATAACAAGAACATGAAGATAGAACACCAAACTTAAAATTTTTAGAAAACCAAAATAAAATTTTCGAAAACCAAAGAAAAATTAACAAGAAAACACTAAACTTAAAGTTTGGCACACGATTTAATCAAAGAAAAATTATTTTCGAAAAAGAGATTTTAAAAGGGAGATAGCCAATTACCAAGAATATAAGCACAACGCTCTAGCCAATTGAGCTATAAATTTAATGTGTTTTAATAAGGTATAAAAATTTTTTGAAAACTGATATTTTGAAAAAGCACAAGAAAAACAAGAAAATATATAGAACAGAAAAAACTAAAGATCAAACAAAAAAAAATAGCAAGAACAACTTGAAGATTAAGAAAGAACAATGAACACAAATTCAAAAATTTAAAAGAAAATAAAAACATGCAATTGACACCAAACTTAAAATAAGAAACTAAACTCAAACAGAAAAACTCAATTATTAGTTTATAAAAATTTTCGAAAAAAATTAAAAAGAGAAAATAAGGATTAAAAAGAAAATTTCAACCAAAAACAATAATAGAAAACTCTAAACCAAAAAGAAAAATTTTCCTAATCTAAGCAACAAAATAAACCGTCAGTTGTCCAAACACGAACAATCCCCGGCAACGGCGCCAAAAACTTGGTGCACGAATTATGAATCACACTTTTCATAACTCGTACCACTAACCAGCAAGTGCACTGGGTCGTCCAAGTAATACCTTACGTGAGTAAGGGTCGAATCCCACGGAGATTGTTGGCTTGAAGTAATCTGTGGTTATCTTGTAATTCTTAGTTAGGATATCAATTATAATTATCAGTTTGGATTGCAAAAAATAAAAGAGCATGAATTAAATACTTGTTATGCAGTAATGGAGAATATGTTAGAGTTTTGGAGATTATGCTTTGTCTTCTGAATCTCTGCTTTCTCCCTGTCTTCTTCTTCACGCACGCAAGGTTCCTCCTATGGCAAGCTGTGTGTTGGTGGATCACCGTTGTCAATGGCTACCATCCATCCTCTCAGTGAAAATGGTCCAAGTGCGCTGTCACCGCACGACTAATCATCTGTCGGTTCCCACTCATGATGGAATAGGATCCATGGATCCTTTTGTGTCTGTCACTACGCCCAACACTCATGAGTTTGAAGCTCGTCACAGTCATTCAATCCCTGAATCCTACTTGGAATACCACAGACAAGGTTTAGACTTTCCGGATTCTCAAGAATGTTGCCAATGGATTCTAGCTTATACCACGAAGACTCTGATTAAAGAATCCAAGAGATACTCATTCAATCTAATGTAAAACGGAGGTGGTTGTCAGGCACGCGTTCATAGGTTGAGAATGGTGATGAGTGTCACGGATCATCACATTCATCATATTGAAGTGCGAATGAACATCTTAGATAGAAACCGGCGTGTTTGAATAGAAACCAGAAGTAATTGCATTAATTCATCGAGACACAGTAGAGCTCCTCACCCCCAACAATGGAGTTTAGAGACTCATGCCGTTAAAGAGTACAAAGTTCAGATCTAAAATGTCATGAGGTACCAAAATAAATCTCTAAAAGTTGTTTAAATACTAAACTAGTAACCTAGATTTACAAGAAATAAGTAAACTATGATAGATAATGCAGTAATCCACTTCTGGGGCCCACTTGGTGTGTGCTGGGGCTGAGACTTGAGCTTTACACGTGTAGAGACTCTTTTTGGAGTTAAACGCCAGTTTGTAACCTGTTTCTGGCGTTTAACTCTACTTTGCAACCTGTTTCTGGCGTTTAACTCCAGTATAGGGCAGAGAGCTGGCGTTGAACGCCAGTTTGCGTCGTCTAAACTCGGGCAAAGTATGGACTATTATATATTGATGGAAAGCCCTGGATGTCTACTTTCCAACGCAATTAAGAGCGTGCCATTTGGACTTCTGTAGCTCCAGAAAATCTACTTTGAGTGCAGGGAGGTCAGAATCCAACAGCATCAGCAGTCCTTTATCAGCCTCTGAATCAGAGTTTTGCTCAGGTCCGTAAATTTCAGCCAGAAAATACCTGAAATCACAGAAAAATACACAAACTCATAGTAAAGTCCAGAAATGTGATTTTTAATTAAAAACTAATAAAAATATAATAAAAACTAACTAAAACATACTGAAAACATACTAAAAACAATGCAAAAAAGCGTATAAATTATCCGCTCATCAGTATTCCTATGTTTGGTTTGTAAAAGTAAAATCCATGGAATATTAATAATATGCCTAGGAATGTGTTAGTTTTTGTTTGGTTCATATATAGTGTATTTGAAAATTGTGAATACTTTGTTCAAAATGCCCTTAAAATTTTCAATTAGAATATTAATGATTAAATTTTTTAGACTCTAATTTTTTAAATAAATATAAATATAATAAAATATTATTTTTTATTTTATTTTTAAATTTACTAAAATATTTTTAATATTGAATATGTTTAATTAAAATTATTATTGATTTTAATTTTTTTTAAATTTACTAAAATATCTCTAATATTAAATATGTTTAATATGTCAAAATTACCTTTACTCATTCAAATTAAAAGGTTAATGACTAAACTTAATAAATATATTAAAAAATATACATATAAATATATTTCAAGATAAATTCAATATAATTATTTTTAGATTAAAATATTTATTTTTATTTCCAAAAATACCCCAATATCAAATTTTTTTAATTTTCTTAAAAAATTAAATATAAAACTAATCGAATATTATTTTTTTTACATTAAAATTTTTTGTAAATTTAAAAAAATATCTCTACTAATAAATTTACTATAATACCCCTAATAACAAATGTTTAATTAAAATTAATATTATCTCAATTAAATTTACTAAAATATCCCTAATAACAAATATCACAATTAAATTAACACAAAATACTTAAATCATAGATTAGAAAAAGTCACTTTTTTAGATATAGATAATTTGAACAAGACAATATCTCATATCCCCAAGTCATTCAGCTGGACACACTTCAAACACATTTGCAGAATCCTAAATCAGTAATCTCAGTTCTTGCTCCACATAAAAGTATACCATGACAAAAATTTGTGGTTCTATCCCATGAGTTGGTCCAAACCCAAAGAATACATAGGCAAGAATCTCTGAACGGGATTGGAGGTCATGAGACAAAGGAGCAATGCAATCTCATAAAAGTTTAAATATACCAAGTCATGAAGAGACTACTAAACTAACATTACCAGGTACCAAAGTAACTTTGAATATACAAGTGTCACAATCTTGAATCTAGTAATTGAAATACTCTCATAGCTTCGTCCTTGAAACTACAGAGCTTTATATGATATCAGTCAATCATTTTTATTTCTCTCTTGAGAAATTATTCTTATAAACAGAAAAGAATATACTATACTTATCAAATCAAAATTAGCATTGGAACGAACAAAAGGCAGGTGCATGCGTGTCTTCAAACCAAGTTGCTAATCTGAATGCTACCTCTGCAAACAGCAAAAACAATTAACAACTAAATCAGATAAAATGTTGAACAACATCATTAAAAATGAATAGAAGACTGAAATTATTATACCTTGGTAGCCGCTCCTCTTCAGGAACTTTGTATGAATCAATTGTAACCTCCGACAACCACAACCCAGGGAAGAGGCTCTGCACACCAAAATCAAACTAATTCAATCTTCCACGGACTAATATACACAATTACCATAATAAAAGAATAAATTAACACAAAATATTCAAATATCCCAATGTAGATGTAAATTAATAGCAGCAAAAAAGCATAGACCATTCCTCAAATCAGCAGAAAGTAAAAGAGTCACACTAATTGTCAATATTTGGAGAGAAATTCTTAAATTATTATCTATAACAAGCAGATGACAATAACTTAAGTCATATCAACCATTTGTGAAGTTGCAAGATTCTACATAATCCAACAACTAAGATAATCACTAAAACCAAAAGAATATGAACACGCATGGGTGAGATTCATATGGGTATATATCATGATATCCATGTATTCAAATTTTGAAATGATCTCACATAATCAATTGAAACAAAAGTGAAAATTGAACTATGAATAAGTAAAGCTCAATCGATTCACTTTTCCAAAAAAAGCTAAGCTTGGACATGACTTATACACATGAACTACCAACAAACTTTTCTCTTTTAGCAACCGTGAATAGATAAGTGTTCTTTCACAGCCTTAAATTATCAAATTTGGTTCACCTACGTAATGTCACTGGACTCATTACAGTATGAAATAATTATTCCTGAGAGTGAGAGGAAAAAAATCGGAAAAAAGTATTCAAAGGACAAATATATATCTTATAACCCTAGCAAAAAAAATAGAATCAGCAGAATATATGCCTATCAATTTCATGTGACTGAAAACAGAATCATTAGAAAAAAACACAGCTCTATTTTATAACCTCAGCATTCAACGTTTGATTCAATCCACCATAGCCTTTGTCTTATATATGCATTGACCAAAAGGTGAAACATAACTTTGTTTTATAACCTCATCATTCAACCTCAGCATTCAATCCACCATAACATGTACAAATATATATGCCATATTCAATTTAGCATGCCATATTCTAGCAGAAACAGAGTTCAGAAAAAAATCCAAACATAAACAATGTCAAACCACAAGTTCTAGTAGAAAGCCATACAGCGCTAATAGTTTAAAATCCTTACCTGAAGAAGATTATGTGCTTGAAAAAGATTTCGTGCTTTGATGGTTATTGCTGAGACGCGAGGAGGGAGAGAGGTGAGGGAGACGACACGAACAGGAAGCACAACTCGAGCAGACGCGGAGGCGAGAGATGCGCGAGCAACCGAGCTCAGACGGAAAAGAGAGGCCAGACGCGACCACACAATGCGAAGGATCTGAACATAGCCGCAACGATGGCGGCGAAAATGCAGTCGCGGTAAACCGAGGTGAGCTATGATGATGAACACAAATGCCAACAAAGAGCACGGTGGTCATGCAAATCCAAATCGGTGGCGAGGCGGCACCGATGCCAGTGGAGCCTCCATAAATTTGGGAAAAAGAACTCGCTAGGGCTTGGTTTTCATGGAGGAAGGGCTCTACTAGGGTTTGGTTTTTTTATGGAATGAGTTGGAAAAAATCTGAACAAAGAGAAGAGTTAAATTAGCAAGGGTATTTTAGTCTTTTTACTTTGTTATACACATTCTATTCCCATTGGAATTAAAGATAACCAAGGGGAGATAGGAATGAAACTAGTGGTATTTTGATTCCAGGAAATAAAATTTACCTGGGAATAAATTTTTAAACTTTGAAACAAACATAGGAATAAGATATTCCCATCTAAATATTCATGGGAATACTTAAATATTCCCCCAGCCACACACATTCTAAGGGTTAACCAAGAGTTCGAAAGATAGAAGGAATTATACTTTTTTCTTCTCGGGTTCTTAGTAAAAATATATTACTTCATACTATCGGGTCGTTAAGGAGCATTGCTAGATGCCAACCTTGATTAGTAAATTTAGTATAACTAATTTACTACCCGCTTAGTATTGAACCTATGGAGTCACACACTAACGAGTGTTCTAATCTTTGCTATAGAATTATTTAATTATTATTTCGATTTGATCAAATAAATAATTGTATTAATTCAAATGAAATGTTATTATATTCTTTGCTAGCACCAAGAATATAATAATAATATGATAATTGAGAATAATAAATGAGATTTGAGAATAACTAGTTATTTTATTTCTAAATTTGAATTCTAAATTTGGATGAGATTATAACTGATTTTGTTTCAAATTAAGTTATGATATGATTCATAAATTTGAAAGATTCAAGTTTAAAATAATAAGATATGATTTTAATTTGAATTGAGATTCAAATTTAAAATTAGTAACAAATCTCCTACTATATATATGTATGCCAAGAGTAGAGGAAACATATGAGAATAAAACACAAGAGTTTTATTCCTTTACCTCTACATACATAAACGTATGTGAGCCTAATTCTTGGAGAAGAATTTTATAGCGTGCAAAGAGTTGCAAGAGGTTTTTCAATTTAGATCAGATGTCCATTGGTCAAGGAGACAGCAAAGATTAGTCTCGGTGTGGATACGCATAGCGCCTTCGTACCATCGAAGGAGAAAGTGATTTTTACTTGCGTATACAGGTATTAGAGGTTTTTCAATTTAGATCAGATGTCCATTGATCAAAGAGTTGACAGCAAAGGTTGTTCTCGATGTGAATACACATAGCACCTTCGAACCATCGAAGGAGAAAGTGATTTTTACTAGCGTATATAGGTATTTAGATCTGATCTATATATTGTTTATTTGAATTATATTTAAACACAAAATAGATTTTTGAAATTACTTTCTTTTCTTTCGCTGTGTATTATAAACACATGATAATCCTTCAGGTCTTGCGATAGTTGCAACATCAATTGAAGATCTTGTAGTTCCATAACATTTGCTACTGCAACAACTGTCCGAATGAAATTACCTTAAAGTAGTATTTTTGATAAAGTATAACTATAAATTAATTAAAAAAAAAGTGAATTGTTGCCTTTGAGTAAATCAAATTTAATTATTCAACAAATAACAAAAAAAAAATCAATTCTTGCAAAAATCTAACGTGAAATAAATTACTTTATTTTATCGAGAATCCATCTAATTTAATAATCCTTAATTAGCTTGGCCAAATAGATGATATTAAACAAAAATATTTAACAATAAAAAAAATTAATTAAAAATTATCATAATTTATTTCATTTAATATTTATTAATAATTATAATAATGAATAAATACTAAATAAAATAAGTTATATTATGTTTTTTCTATTTAATAATACCGCAAAACATGGACAACATCTGGTGGTTGAGGTTCCATGTCATGAGATGATAGAGCTCTCCATCAAACTCTATGGTCATAGATATCAATTTATCAACCAAATGGTTTTGGGTCATGGTAAATCTTTATCGGTTATAAAATTGGTTGTATTGTGACCGAATATGGTTAGCCGACAAATCTGAGAATTTCTTGCAATGAAATTTAATTTGTTGATTACATGACACTTCTGTAATCAAATAACATAAAGAAAATTAACAATGATCAAAACTAATTTCATATTGAATTGTTAAGTATGGGATTTTCTATCCAACAATTAAGTACTAAAACAATTTATATTGTTGTTCATACCATTTTTGCCAGTTAATTAACTTTATTAATAGAATAATTGGTTCTAACAAAACGTGTCAGAACATAATCTTATTTGAACTAATTAGCTATAGTAGTTTCAACAAATACCTTGTGAGCAGCTATAAATATTTGAAAGTGCTGCAATGCTTTCCAATAACATAAAAAGAAGAAGATAAAAAATAAATGGAAAAGAAGGGAAAAATCATAGTATCAGTGGTTGTTTCGCTTTCGCTCATCCTTGTGGCGGGGGTTGCCACCGGGGTCATCGTGGCCGTTAATAACAAGAAAAGCAATGGCGCTGATGAAATGCAAAACACTAAAGAAAGGTTCACGAGTCTCATGTGCCGCAACACACAAGAGGATCAAAACCTCTGTCGCGAGGTTCTAAGCCAAGTTGATGGTTCCTCTTCTTCCGACCCAAAAGCATACATCGACACTGCCGTGAACGATATTAGAGACGGCGTCACCACCGCCCTAAAGATGATGACGACTGAGGAGGAGTTCTCTAAAGATGACAACGGAATCAAGATGGCCATTGATGGTTGCAAAGAAGTCATGGAGTCCGCATTGAGCAGCCTCGACCTTTTCAGCAATGTGCTTCACAGAAATCACGACATTAACTTTGTACAAACGCAAAGCCCCGACCTCAAGAACTGGCTTAGCGCCGTTATCTCATATCAGCAATCTTGTGTTGACATTTTTGAAGATCAAAATGAAGGAGAGAGAAAAATCAAAGAACAACTACAAAGCCAGAGTTTGGATCGTGTTGAGAAGGTTTCCATCATAACTCTCGATATTGTTACTGGTTTGGCTAAGATCATTGAAGATCTTGGTCTACATGTGCAAATGAAACCCATTGCTTCTTCTAGGCGTGTTCTTCGCGAAGAGGTTGATAACGAGGGGTTCCCCGATTGGTTTTCCTCTTCAGATCGCAAGCTGTTGGCGAAGGATGTGAAGTTTCATGTTCCAAATGTAGTGGTTGCTAAAGATGGTAGTGGAAACTTTAGGACGATTCAGGATGCAATTAACTCGTACCCAAAGGCAAAGAATTTTCAGGGAAGGTACATTATCTATGTTAAGGCGGGGATCTATAAGGAGAATTGTACGGTTCCATCTCATGCAATAAACGTTTTCATGTATGGCGATGGCCCTACTAAGACCATTATCACTGCTAGTATGAGCAATGTCACCCACAACCTCAAGACCATGTTAACTGCCACTTTCGGTAATTCCTTATTTTCTCTATTTTATTATTATATGAATAAAGACTCACATGTAATTTTTTGTGAAATTGATAGTTAAGAACAGTTAGATAATAATTTTCAAATATTAATTTCATAAAAATTACTACATATAAACCTTCGTCAATCTTCTCGTAGGCACACACATGTACACGAAAAATATTTGTATAACTCATCTTTTATCTAGTCACTTGAAACTCGACATAATATTCTATATGAGAAGAAAAGAAGAGTTGGCAAAAACAGAATAAAACAAGTACACAATATATAATATGAGTCATACATAATATATAATGATTACTCTAATTAATATATAATAAAATGAATATGCATGCATGTAGTGAATAAAGCAGGAATGTTTCTTGCGAAGGACATGAGGTTTGAGAATGCAGCTGGTGCAAAAGGGCACCAAGCAGTTGCACTAAGAAATGTGGGAGATTTTTCAGCTTTCTATAACTGTCACATACACGGTTATCAAGACACCTTGTATGTTCAAGCTAACAGGCAATTCTACCGCAACTGCGAAATCGCTGGAACAGTTGACTTTATCTTTGGTACATCTCCCGCCGTGATTCAGAGAAGCAAGCTCATCGTGAGGAAGCCCTTGCCAACTCAGTTCAATGTGTTGGTCGCAGATGGCACCGTCGAGAGGAACATGACTACTGGCATTGTGATTCAGGAATGCCAGATTGTTCCAGATCCAATGTTTGACTCTGTCAAGTACCAAATCAAGACTTATTTGGGTAGGCCATGGAAGGGAGGATCGAGAGCAGTAATCATGGAATCATATCTGGGTGACTGGATTAATCAGGAAGGGTGGGCCCCTCATGATGGCAATGAGATGAAAGGCTTCTTAGATATTTGTGAGTATGGAAACACCGGACCTGCTGCTTCAGTTCATGGAAGAATCAAGTGGAAGGGGTATCGTGGTATGATAACTAAGAATGAAGCCATGCGATTCACTGTTGCTGAATTCCTCAAGGGTGGACCTAACAATGGTGCTGACAGATGGTTGAACGCTCTTGGTGTTCCTTTTGACAGTGGTTTTCTAAGACCATAACATTTATTACTTTTTAATTATATTATTTAATCTTTCCTCTCTCAAAGAGATTAAATGTATCAATAGCAAATAGAAAAAATATTGGTTCTTTTTTAATATTTGTCTTGTATTTTTGTATTAATACTAACTAACTTTTTATATTTTTTTAGTCTATCTAGTAACATTTTTCTAAAAAAAATATTGTCTGAATCTTTGTTTACTATAATATACTAGGAAAAAGAAGTGTCACACATTAAATTGACCTATTCGGTCTAGTTCTCAAAACCATAAAAATTTCAAAGTTAGATTGGTCTCCACTCTCAAAACCAAGAATGGCAACTACTCAAATGAAGATGGCAAAAACATCTTTTCATGAAAATGCTTTGTTTAAAAATGTGACTTATTATTTAGCCACACTTTAAACAAAGACAACATTTTTAACATATAAAAACTAACCATACAATCCATCATCCAAGGATCAAAATAAAGAAAACATTTTTATATTAAGACAATTATAAAATCTTTATAGTAGTATCCACCTTTAACTATATTATTTAATCTTTCCTCTCTCAAAGAGATTAAACGTATCTGATATGACTGTTATAAATCAGTTATATATATTATAACTCGGCTATGAACGTTATAAATCGGTTATCAATAACAAACATCAAAGCAAATATCAAAACGCTCGAATAATATGCAATTACTCTCCGTTTAAAGTAAAATTACTCAAAAACATAAATGTTATCCTTTAATCTCGAATATAAAAAGAAGTTAAGACATTGATTTGAGATACGTCAATACAAAGCATATTATTCACTCACTAACTTGATCGTCAGGTGCCTTTTACAGGTACCCACTCCTTGTTCTCCTGTTGTCGAAGTATAACTCATCTTGATAGAAAGCTCCTAGTTACTCACCGACGGACGATCTATACACCGGCCAACCTTCACAAGAACAAGTGGCGACCACCGTGGGGCCTAGAAACAAAACCCTTTTTTCTATAGGTCCTAAATCTTATAGATTTCCTCATTGCTGACCAATCTCCCCCCATACTATCCGAACTTCTTCGGATGGTAACAGAGTTACAACAGGCTAATCAGCGCATGGCAGAAGAAACTCAAAGAATGGAAAATCAAATAGCCGAGATAACTAATACTTAGATTGCTAATAATGGTGATCACAATGAGCAAACAAATGACGAAGAAGAAAATTCTAATCCAATGCATTTCTCTAACACTTAGCAACTAGAAGGAGATCAACCAGCCAATGAAGATGATGAATTGGATAATGCAGCCAGACCATTTACGGCAGAAGTCATGAATTTTCAATTGCCTAGAAACTTTGTATTACCAAGGACTCTGACTCCCTATGATGGCATGAGTGATCCAAAAAAACAAATAAAAAAGTTTTCGCTCCATGATGATACTAAACGGTGCTTCCGATCCTATCTTTTGTTATTGTTTTTCTACTTTTTTAGGCGGTCCTGCACTTGATTGGTTTTCCTCTTTGCCTGTAAATTCTATTTCATGTTTTCAGGAGCTTGCCAAGTTATTTGAAGATCAGTTCTTTGCTCTTTCATATATTTACATGACTTTGACATTTGAACACTCTCAAACAAGGACAACATGATAGCCTACATGCTATAAGGAGTGGATTGTGTCCAGGAAAGTTCCAAGAGGCCATCACAGTAGCCAAACCCAGAACCTTGGCCAAGTTTTGCGAGAAAGCCAAGGGTCAAATGGAGATTGAAGAGCTACGCCAAGCTTGGAAGTCAAAAAAGAGCCAAAGCAATAAGGATGACAAAGCTCGGGACAATAAGAAACCTTTTTAGTTAACACCGTGTTACAATTCTTATACCCAATTCAACACTAAAAGGGAGAAAATAATAAAAAAAATACTGAATGAAAAACTAATCAAACCTCCTCGAAAAGTTGAAAATTACCAAGATCTGAAGAATGTAGATAAGTCGAAGTATTGTGCCTTTCACCAAAAGCATGGACATACTACCGATGAGTGTGTCATAGCCAAAGACTTGCTAGAGCAACTAGCTCAGCAAGGACATTTAGATAAATACATCAGGGGCCATATCCAAAAGCGTACAACACATTTAATCGATCAACCTTCTGCGAGGAAATCTTCTAGCGACAAGGACAAAGCAAATCTTGCCCAACCCAATCAACCCCGAGTGTCATTAATTGTATATCTGGGAGTTTTGCCAGTGGCGAAACCACAAGTTCGGCCTAAAAATGCAGCTATCTAGCTATGCTCGCCGTTGAAGGTACCATGAACAATCCACAACCTCTGCCCAACTTCCCAGAGATGGCTTTCCAACCATCTGACTTCCATTCAACTGAGATCAACTTGGATGACCTAGTCATTATCTCCATTCAACTGGTGGATCTAATAGTCCACAAAATGCTTTTAGATCCCGGGAGTAGTGTCAATGTCCTTTTCTACTCCACATTTAAAAAAATTAACCTGAGCGATAACACACTGCAAGCATCCGCTGGAGACTTAATTGGATTTTCAGATGAACGAGAGTAGCCTGTCGTGGGATCTGTGTGGTTACAGACCACACTAGGTGAGAATCCTCTAACAAAAACTGGATATTCAATACCTTATGGTTGGTTGTTTCAGTCCTTATAACTTAATCCTTGGCTGACCTTTTTTAAATAAGTTCGGTGCTATAGTGTCAACAATTCATCTCTGTGTTAAGTTTCATGTCCAGGACAATCTTATTGCCACAATTCACAGTGATAACTATGAAGCTCGGCATTGCAATAATGTCAGTCTAAAATAGTCTATGGCCAACCGAGCTATAGGTGCGCAGACAGGCACGGATCTATTCATTAAAGTCTGGGGGCATTTGCCCCCATTGAGTTCTTAGATAAAAAATAAATATATATATCTTTATTGTAATGTATGTGTATTTTCTCTTACATTTAAAAAAATTATTTATGCATTGAAAAATTTTATATTATTAAATATTAACATAACAATAAAAATTATTGTATTATATAAATTTAATTTATTAGTATTCAAAAAATCAAATTTACTCATAATAAAAAATCAAACAAATAATAATAATAATAATAATAATAATAATAATAATAATAATAATAATAATAATAATAATAATAATAATAATAATAATTAATTCGCATATATTCGTACAATTAAAGACATGTATGATGGGGCTACAACTAGTGTGAAAACTCAAGTTGGTGTGACAGAGAAATTTTCTATTGGTATAGGATTATACCAAGGATCATTCTTAAGTCCATACCTTTTCATATTAGTCTTGGAAGTACTCACAGAGCACATCCAAGAGCCTGTGCTATGATGTATGCTTTTTGCCGATGATATCGTCCTTATGGGAGATTCAAGGGAAGACCTAAATAAGAAGTTGGACTTATGGAGAAAAGCTCTAGAAGTGTTTTGTCTGCACGTAAGCCGTAGCAAGACGGAATATATGGAATGTAAATTCGGCCTGAGAAGGAAAAACCCTAATATAGAGGTAAAGATTGGAGAAAACATCCTACGAAAAGTTAAAAGTTTTAAGTATCTTGGGTGCATCATACAGGATAATTGAGAGATTGAATAGGATGTAAATCATAGGATCCAAACAAGTTTGTCAAAATGGCGGAGTACATCTGGTTTTATATACGACAAAAAAGTGCCTTTAAAACTTAAAGGTAAATTCTATCGCACTGCTATAAAACCGGCTATGCTTTTATGGTACGGAGTGTTGGACGGCCAAAGGGGAGAACAAACAAAAGCTAAGTGTGGCAGAGATGAAGATGTTGAGATGGATGAATGGTTATACGCAATTGGATAAAATAAGGAACGAAGATATAAGGAAGAGAGTTGAAGTACCACCTATTGTGGAAAAGATGGTAGAATCGCGTCTCAAGTGGTTTGGACATGTGAGAAGAAGACCTAAGAAGACCATCCATGAGGTGGTCCAATGAAATCTACATGTAAACAGTCTCTCTGTAAACATGATACATGACAGATCTCAATGGTGTCGTTTGATTCATGTAGCCGACCTCACATATTGGGACAAGACTTGTTGTTGTTTATTTGTTTATTTGGCCATAGTAAAAGACCGTACTCTAAAAAACGTAGATTAATAATAAAATATAAATTATGAATAAAATTAAATATCTAAAAGAAGAAATAATTATATTAATGATTATAACTAATATTAATTCAAATGACACTAAATTTTTTAAATTTACATAAAATAATTTTTTTAAATCTCAATTTCACAATTAGTTGTATTCAAAGAATTCAAAATAAATAAAAGTTACTAGACTAAAAATACAACAATTAACAATACATAGTAGATTAAAATATAGATCTTTAAAAATAAAAAATATTAAAAGAATATTAAAATTATAAATAAAAACTGAACTCATAAAAAATTATTAAATTCGTAAAATAAGAAAAAGTATCAAAATGATATATAATAAAATGAAAACAAAAAATAATTTTATAAAATTTATCAAAAATAATAAAAAAAATAAAACAATCTTCTAATAAATTTTTTGTTAAAAATTTAAATTTTAGATAAATTAAAAAATTGGTATTAGAGTCAAAGTAACGATTTTAATAATATAGAAATACTTTTTAATAAAAATAATACTTTTAATCTATGTTATATGTCAAAAATTTGATACATGATAATTTATTTAATAGATGAGGTTAAACGTGTTTGTTAATAAAGATGTTTTAAACCTTGCCTGAGTATCCGCCGTTAAACAAAACTTGAGTTTTTAACTTAACTGAATTTGTTTGTAATCACAGAATCAAAATAATTGTTTTCCAAACTCAACGCATATACAAATTGTGTTTGTCTATATGTAATTTTCACGCAATTTATGGTATTTATAACTTTGTTTTGTTGTCAACGATATTCTCCAACTCGACAGGTCAAAAATTAATCTGTCGTGAATCTGAGCTCCATTTAAAGGTCTGCCGCTAACCAATGAGTTGCTGCATGTATAAGGCGGGATTCGACCCTCCGAGTGAACTGGTCATTCGACCAACTCAAGTTGGTTTTATAGTATTTATAACTGTAACTTCATTTATAATATCTTTTTTAAGTATATTGTAAATCAGTGACATATCATTTAAACGACGATTAAGCATCTAAAACTGCATTAAAATTAATTATAAACATATATGATTCAAAATAAATATCATTGAGTGACATTAATTATCCAATTCATATAAATGACTCTACGTCATTATCTTAGTTAACAAGATTATCTATTAATCATATAAATTAAACGAAAAGTATGAGTAAATAATTTTTTTAGATTGTTGTTTACAAACTCAACCCTAAACAGATAGAAAAACAAATGGCGAACCAAAATTCACATGAGTTTTTAGTGACAGCAAATACAACTCATCAAAATACACCAAACATAACACACTAAAACAACTCACACCAAACATGCGACACATCAATAAGCTCATAAAAAAAGTACTATACACAATTATTTGAAAGCTCATCAAAATCAAGACCACTTCAAGTCCTTTGCTAGTTCTCAAAAGTTGTTTCATATATATGTCATTCCACCATATTATCTTGAGCTTATTATTAGATTTAATCACACCATTATCTCATTTATTGTTTAACTTATTTTTAATATATATTTTATATTTTAATATATATTTTATACTAATAACTGATTTTGACATTAAAAAAATTTAATATGGATTTAACATATGTGAAATTAAAAAATACTATCATTTTTTGTAATTTTTAAAAATATAAAAACTATTTTTAAAAAGAGAAATCAAAAGGTGTGATTTAATCTTTTTAATTTTTTTAAATAAAAAAATCAGAAAGTTTGATTTTACTTTATTTTTTAATTGTTGAGAAAAAAATTGGAGAGTACAATTTTAGTTTTTTTTTTTTTTATAAAAGAATTCATATGATCTAATTTTTTATTTCTTTTAAGTGTTATTAAAAGAAATTAGAGGATTCAAATTCTTGTTTCTTTCATGCATGGGAAAGTCCCACCCTACCATCACATGGTTACATTTCACCAAGTGTGCAGTGATATCAAATTAATTTGCACTTGGTGCTAATGTAGCATAGTACAAATAGTTTATTATAACACTTCTGGAATTGAATAACAATGAACAAAACTAATTTCATATTGTGAGGGAGAGAGAAAGAAAAGGAAGGTTAAGAAAAGGAAGGCTAAGAGTTATTATAGAAAAGGAAGGCTAAGAAAAGGAAGGCTAAGAGTTATTATAGGAAAGTTTTATTTCTATCCGTTGAAATTATAGCATATAACCACTATATAAACGTTTGTAGAATTTCAATTCAATCATCATCAACAATAACAACTACATTCACATCTTCTTTTCATATTATTATTATTATTTTATTTTATTTCTTTTTCTCTTTAGTAATTATATAGCGAGTGCATTATTGTGAGTAGTGTTCAATTTCATATTACTTTGTAGCTATTAGAAGTCAAAATTCCGCTGCATACTCAACAATTGGTATCAAGAGCCAACGTTATATTATTCATTATTTGAGTGGTAAAATTCAATTTTGAATATAATGACTTCTACTAGTGGTAATGTCAAAGTAGGCAAATATGAAATCGAGAAGTTCAATGGGAAAAATGATTTTTCCTATTAGAGGATGCAGATGAAAAATCTGCTTATATCACAGAAGTTACACAAGGCACTAGCGGGAAAAGAGAAAAAAGCTAGAAGGAATGAAAGATGAGGATTGGGAAGAATTAGATCTTGAGGCACGGGCTGCAATAATCTTATGCCTTGAGAGGATGTTGCTTTCTTGGTGAACGAAGAAGCAACTGCACCAGGCGTCTGGTTAAAGTTAGAGAGTAACTTCATGACAAAGACTCTAACTAACAGGATCTACTTAAAATCCAAATTGTATACATGCAAGATGGAGGAAGGCACCTCAATCTGAGAATATATCAATAAGTTTGATAGGATCATATCAAACTTAAAGGATATAGATGTGAAGGTTGATGATGAAGACCAGGCACTCATATTGTTACTTTCATTACCGAAGTCCTATGAAAATCTGGTGCAGACATTGATGCTGGTGGGTGACACTCTGACCATGGATGAGACGAGGGCATCACTTTTAGCAGATGATCTACGTAAGGTTGCTATAAGTGTAATGTCATCTTCAAATGGAAGAGAGTATAATGATCAAGCACAAGGATTGTTCGCGGCTAGAGGAAGGACTAATGAAAGAGGAAAATGTAATAAGCGTGAAAAGTCTAGGCCAAAATCTAGACCTCACATGGAGAGAACATGCTTTAAATGTGGTGAGGCTGGACATTTCAAAGCAAATTGTCCAAATAAGAAGATAACTTTCAAGAAACAGAACAACGACAACGACAACCCGAAAGAAAAGTAAGAAGCAAGCTACGTCTCAAATGATGAGGAGGATTGTTACTCTGTAACAGAACAATCTTATGAAATCTCCGGTAAGTGGATTCTTGATTCAGGAGCCTCTCACCATATGTGTCCAAATAGGAAGTGGTTTACTACCTATGAAAGCATAAATGGTGGCACAGTTTTAATGGGCAATGATCATGCTTGTAAAACTATGGGGTTGGGTACTGTAAGAATCAAGATGCATGATGGTGTCGTAAGAACCTTAAAGGATGTAAGACATATTCCAGACTTGCGGAAAAATCTTATCTCCATAGGTTTGTTGGAGAAAAATGGTTGCAAAATAGTTGCGAAAAATGGGGTACTAAAAGTTGTTCGTGGTTCTTTGGTAGTGATGAAAGGAGTTCATCACAGTAATCTTTATTCTCTTTTGGGGACAACGGTTATAGGTGAGTTAGCAGTTGGAATCGGTGGAAGTAGAGATCAAACAGATTACACGAGAATATGGCACATGCGGCTTGGACATATGTCAGAGAAAGGCCTATCATTGCTTTGTGGACAAGGTTTGCTGAAGAATATGAAGAAACCACAAATGAAATTTTGTGAGCATTGCGTGTATGGAAAGGCACATAGGGTGAAGTTTTCTACAAGCAAGCACAAAAGCAGAGGGTTGTTAGACTATGTGCATACTGATGTTTGGGGCCCGGCTAAAGTTACTTCCAAGGGTGGTTCCAGGTATTTTGTTACTTTTGTTGATGATTATTCCAGGTATGTTTGGATTTACTTCCTCAAACATAAAAATGAGGTATTCGACACTTTTAAGCAGTGGAGAGCAATGGTTGAAAATCGAACAGGTAGGAAGTTGAAAACTCTACAACCAGATAATGGCACAGAGTACACGGATGGAGCTTTCAAGGAGTTCTGTGATCGAGAAGGCATTGCAAGACACTGGGCAGTTAGAGAAACACCACAACAGAATGGAGTCGCCGAATGAATGAATCGTACACTACTTGAGAAGGCAAGGTGTATGCGCTCTAATTCTGGGTTAGGCAGAGAATGGTGGGCAGAATCGGTTGCTACAGCTTGCTACATAGTGAATCGATCCCCACATTCTTCTCTAGATGGAAACACACCTTATAAGGTATGGTCAGGGGAACATGCAGATTACGAGAAACTCAGAGTCTTTGAATGCACAGCCTATTATCATGTCAAAGATAATAAGCTTGATGATAGAGCGAAGAAGCCAATCTTTTTGGGGTATCCAAAAGGGGTTCAAGGCTATCGCCTTTGGAGTGTAAATGATTCTAAGTTTGTAATTAGCAGGGATGTTACCTTTGATGAACGATCTATGGTAGCTTTGTCTAAAGATGTGGTGCCAGATGATGGTGATGTTGGAAAAACTTCAAATAGTCAAGTGGTGGAGATAGAGTCTAAATACCAACAAATAGACTCTAATAATGTTCAGGTGGAGCATCCTAATGCTACTCGAGATGACGCAGAGGATGAACTTGATCATGAAGAAATTCAGCGAGAAAATGCACATGCATTACAACAGCAGCAGCAGGATTCTTTGGCATCTACTAGGCCAAAGAGGAATTATAAATTTGTTCAGAAGTTCGGGTCAGACAAGCCTTTGAGACATTATGGGCAGCTAAACTTGGTAGATTATGCACTCTCAGTGGAGGATGATGAGCCGGTCACCTTCAAACATGGTATCAAAGACAAAGATAGAGAGAGTTGGTTGGTTGCTATGGAGGAAGAGATGCAATCTCTTCATAAGAACAAGACATGGGATGTGGTCCCATTGCCCGTGGGAAAGACTGCAATTGGTTGTAAGTGGGTGTATAAAAGAAAAGAAGATCCTACTAAGTCAGATGGTACAAGATTCAAAGCTAGGTTAGTAGCAAAGGGATTTGCACAGAAAGAAGGTGTTGATTACAATGAGATATTTTCTCCTGTGGTGAAACACACTTCCATACGAGTGCTTTTAAGTCTTGTCGCTCATGGTGATCTTGAGTTGGAACAACTAGACGTGAAGACTGCATTCTTGCATGGTGACTTAGAGGAAGAAATTTACATGTATCAACCTGAGGGTTTCAAGGTTGAGGGTAAAGAAAGTCAAGTATGTCGCTTGAGGAAATCGCTATATGGATTTAAACAATCTCCTCGGCAATGGTATAAGCGATTTGACTCTTTTATGTTAAAACAAGGTTTTTCCAGAAATAATTATGATTGTTGTGTATACATTCGTAAGCTTCCTAGAGGTGATTATATCTATCTTCTATTATATGTGGATGATATGCTTATTGCCTCTAAGAGCAAGGTAGAGATAGATATGTTAAAGGTTCAACTTGGTAAAGAATTTGAAACAAAAGACTTGGGTGCTGCACGAAAAATATTAGGCATGGAAATTAAAAGAGAGAGATCAAGGCAAAAATTGTTCTTGAGCCAAAGAGGATACATTGAGCGCGTCATTGAAAGGTTTGAAATGAAAAATGCTAAGCCGGTGGTAACGCCATTGGCTCCACATTTTAGGCTCTCTAGTAAACAATCTCCCACAACAGCAGAGGATAAGGCTTACATGGAAAATGTACCTTATGCTAGTGCAGTCGGTAGCCTAATGTATGCTATGGTATGTACACGCCCAGATATTTCACAGGCAGTAAGTGTTGTTAGCAGGTTCATGGAAAACCCGAGTTAGGCACACTGGGAAGCAGTCAAGTGGATATTAAGATACTTGAAGGGCACCATTAACACAGGTTTATGCTTTAGTGGAAAATCATGTCAAATCAGTGGCTTTGTTGATTCTGATTATGCTGGTGATCTAGATAGAAGACGTTCTACGACTGGTTATGTATATAAAATACATGGTGCTCCGGTTAGTTGGCGATCGATATTACAAGCTACAGTGATACTATCTACTACAGAGGCTGAGTACATGACAGTAGCAGAAGGGGTGAAAGAAGCACTGTGGCTAAGGGGTCTTCTAGATGATTTAGGGCTGAAGCAATATTGCGTGGATCTGAATTGTGATAGTCAAAGTGAAATTCATTTGGTTAAAAATCAGGTTCATCATGCTCGTACCAAGCATATTGATATTAGATATCACTTCGTGCATGATGTTATGGAGAAAGGTGACATTTCACTTGTAAAAGTACACACGGATGAAAATCCCGCTGACATGTTGACTAAAGTGGTGTCAGGAAGCAAGTTCCAACACTGTTTGAAATTGCTCAATATTATTCCATGTTAGGCAGTCATTGTCAAATGATGCAACCGAATACGAATACCATTCTTTGATCGTCCAAAATTTGCGTAGATTTCAAATTGTGAACGAGGTGGAGAATTGTGAGGGAGAGAGAAAGAAAAGGAAGGCTAAGAGTTATTATAGAAAAGGAAGGCTAAGAGTTATTATAGGAAAGTTTTATTTCTATCCGTTGAAATTATAGCATATAACCACTATATAAATGTTTGTAGAATTTCAATTCAATCATCATCAACAATAACAACTACATTCACATCTTCTTTTCATATTATTATTATTATTATTTTATTTTATTTCCTTTTCTCTTTAGTAATTATATAGCGAGTGCATTATTGTGAGTAGTGTTCAATTTCATATTACTTTGTAGCTATTAGAAGTCAAAATTTCGCTGCTGACTCAACACATATTGAATGGTTAACTATCGGATTTTTTATCCAACAGTTTTAGGACTAAAACAATTTATATCATTGGTCATATCATAATGCCAGTTAATCTAACCAATCTTAAAATGAATTGCGAATTAATTAACCTTATTAATAAAACAATTGTTTCTTACAAAACTTGTCCCCCAACATAATCCTATTTGAACTAATAAATATAGTTGTTTCAACAAATACCTTGTGAAGCTATAAATATTTAAAAGTGCTACAATACTTTCTAATAACACGAAAAGAAAAGAATAAAAAAAAAATCATAGCATCAGTGATTGTCTAATTACTTTTTTTAAAAAAAATTTAAATAAAAATATATACATAAATAATTATATCTCTAATATAAAATATAATAATTTTTTATAATGACTGATTGTCTAATTATATTTTAAAAAAATATCCAACATATGTATTTTCATCGGTTAACAATTATAAAAGATAATTCGCTTCATTACTTTTGTTATAATATGCTTTTTATTCATTTGTTATTTTTGCCTGAAAACCACCAAAAGACAGTTTTGTTGGAAATAAGTAGTATGGCCACAATCTAATTAATTATGTGTCAAATAATTTGGTATTGTTATTATATTAAAATGTTAATATAATAGGTCCTTGATTAAATTTAGTGATTTATCATTATGATAGTGATCATAATATTGAGAGATAAATATTTTATTATTTAATCTAAATTATTCTTGGTCACAGGATTATTAAAAAGGACATTATAATTCGAAAATATCAATATATATATATATATATATATAATGGTCTTCATTGGATGAAGATTAATATATCTCATTTATTAAATTATATATATATATATATATATATATATATATATATATATATATATATATATATATATATATATATATATGGTGCATATAGAGATATGACAACTGAACTGACTCACTTTGAGAATTCCTAATGGTTATAATTACCGCATATTTGTCAATAGGATATTATCAAGATGAACATGGTAATAGAGTTTTCTTTGACCTGCGACTATCATAGTAATTAACAATGTATTTATTATACTTTGATTCCGGACACCTAATACCCTAGGGTGCAAGTTGAATGGATATTGGGTATGATTGATTTAAATACTTGTAGAATTAATGATTAGTCAATAAGGAATCCGTCAACTCTCGGTAAAGAGTTTGAGCTCTACGATTATAATGGCTGAGATGAATAAACCTTGGCCAAGGGGATTGAATGAATGAAGAAATGAGTTTCTTTAAGTCATTCACAGTTCATTATAATAATGGTAACTGTAACACCCTACTACACAGAGCTTTACGCTTAAGTCGTAGAACAGAGGTAGTATGGTGTTACGGACCTCTAATCATAAAATACTTACATATAATAATGGAAAAATATAATATACTAAGAATATTGAAAAACGGGTAAAGCAAAATCGAAAAATAAAAAGCGCAACGTTCAGGAAACAGAATTGCTTGTGTGCTAAGAAACCTAAAGGTTATAGATATAAATAAGTGAAAGAGTGAGTAGAGAGCCAAGAATACAGCAAAACTAGCTCCTGACTCAGCCTGCGAA
The DNA here is from genome assembly GCF_059453495.1 of Arachis ipaensis. Lineage (NCBI taxonomy): Eukaryota > Viridiplantae > Streptophyta > Magnoliopsida > Fabales > Fabaceae > Arachis > Arachis ipaensis. The sequence continues at coordinate 17,555,922 of NC_142439.1, read as the reverse complement.
GCCAAGGTTGGCCGAAAAATATTTACATACATATACAAGTATCCCAAAATACCCAAAATACAGAAATAAGGCCCTAACTCTCCTTTAACCTCTATGAGGGACAAAAATATCAAGTTTCTTGGAGAGAAAGCTAAGTACATATATACACAAACTGATAATCAAAAGAACCCAGGGATTACTCCGCTTCAAGAATCCAGACGCCTAGCGAGGAGCCTCTTGACCTACATCTGAAAACAACAACATAGTATGGGGTGAGAACCAGAGGTTCTCAGCATGGTAAAGGTGTCACGCATATAATATATAAGGTCCTGTGAATGCCAAAGGCAATGCTAGAACGCCAACATACAGCTATAAAACTTCAACTCTAAGCAGATGCCATAAAAGGGGTAGGTGACCTAAAGAATTCCAAACTTACTTACTTTAAACCTAACATTAACACCAAATCGGTCCACCTTTCCTCCGCTCTTCCATCACCATTGATTTAGCAGAGACAAACAACCAAACAATTTCACGCACAAGTAGGAAACAGGTAGTGCAAATAGCAAATATATCAGTTAGTATGATATATATTCAGTTAGGCAATCCCAAGTAATGCATAGCAGACAAAGCAAACAGAATGCACATGATGTATGTCTGTCCTATGGCTGATGAGGCTCATCTATTGGTTATCCAGCCAACCCGACAAGTCCGAAAACCTTAGACTAGCCCTCGTCGCGCATCCCCATAAGTCTATGCATAGATTTCTCATTTATTCATTATTTATACAATCATTCATTCATTTATATCTCACTCAATGAGGGATATCCATTCCCGGAAATTTATACGTGCCCGGTCACCCTTACGACGTACGGTCAACAGAGTATCGAGTTTCAACCTCAAACATGTGGTGGCAAGCCACAGTTCTGTTACCCAGGAAAACTTGTATATCATATATCATTAAATTCTCAGGCCGCATAATATTCAAACCATTCTCATTCATCTTAGCCATAGCAACATATACTCATTTGGCTTTCAGATCATTCTCTTATAATTCATCACATTTACCCTTTTCTTCATCCCTAAGTTACCTCAATTTCCTAGCTTCAGCTAATTACTAAGCTTACTTGTGAGATCTAGGGTTAAAAGGATAAAAATAGAGGTTTAGAGGTTCGAAACCTTGTTTGAATTATAAAAATACAAGTGCTGGAAAAACAGAGTGCGTGCGGACGTACACAGGTGTGCGTGCGCACAGTTTGTGTAAGGCAGAGTGTGTGCATGCGCACGAATGCTTGCGTGCGCACACCAACCAGGAACTACTTGGTATGCGTGCGCCTCACCTATGCGAGCGCCACCAGCAGAAAGCATATCCTGGTGCGTGCGTGTGCACCATGGCGTGCGTACGAACATTTTCTGTAAAACACCAGGTGTGCATGCACACAAAGGCGTGCGTACGCACAAGTGAAGTTGTTGCTACTGCTGGGTGCGTGTGCACATCAGTGTGCGTAGGCACACACCAAAAATTCTGGTTCTGCTGCATTTTAAAAATTTTCAGTTTTTTTGCACCAGATTTCTGGCGTCCATCACTTCCTCTATAGAATTTGGTTTTTCGCAAAATTTATATCGTTCTCAAGCTTATAAAACTCTCTTTGATTTGAAACAAATCTCATCTTCATCCAAAATTTGAGGTTAGAGTTATGGACTGGGAAAGTTCATAAAAATTAAGTTTTGTTCAAAACCTCAAACCTTCCTTTTCTATAAAATTCAGCTTACCATACCTACTTCTTGTCCCAATTAATCAGCACCAATACACATACATAGCATTTCAATACAAGTCCACCACCTACTCAACAATTCACAAACTCTTCAAACTTCACTTTTCATCAAATCACATACTAAGTTGCCACTTCCATCAATATTAACATCATCATTATACTAGGATACATATATACATATTCAACCCACATTGTCAATTGCTCAACTACAACCAAGCACCAAGAAAACATCATAAATTCACTGGTGCACGAAAATTACTTCACACTATGTAATTCCGCACAACTAACCAGCAAGTGCACTGGGTCGTCCAAGTAATACCTTACGTGAGTAAGGGTCGATCCCACGGAGATTGTTGGCTTGAAGCAAGCTATGGTTATCTTGCAACTCTTAGTCAGGATATTAATTAGTGGTTATCAATTGACTTGCAAATGAACAAGAGAGCATGAATTAAAGGTTACTTGTTATGCAGTAAATGAGAATATGTTGGAGTTTTGGAGATGCTTTGCCTTTTTAATCTCTGCTTTCTCCCTATCTTCTTCTTCACGCACGCACGTCCCTCCTATGGCAAGCTGTGTGTTGGAGGATCACCGTTGTCAATGGCTACCATCCTTCCTTTCAGTGAAAATGGTCCAAGTGCACTGTCACCGCACGGCTAATCATTTGTAGGTTCTCGATCATACCGGAATAGGATTCGCTATCCTTTTGCGTTTGTCACTACGCCCAGCACTCGCGAGTTTGAAGCTCGTCACAGTCATCCAATCCCAGAATCCTACTAGGAATACCACAGACAAGGTTTAGACTTTCCGGATTCTCAATGATGCTGCCAATGGATTCTAGCTTATACCACGGAGATTCCGATTAAGGAATCTAAGAGATACTCATTCAATCTAATGTAGAACGGAGGTGGTTGTCAGGCACACGTTCATAGGTTGAGAATGGTGATGAGTATCACGGATCATCACATTCATCATAATAAGGCGCAAATGAACATCTTAGATAGGAACAAGCGTGATTGAATAGAAAACAGAAATACTGGCATTAATTCATCGAGGCACAGCAGAGCTCCTCACCCCCAACAATAGAGTTTAGAGACTCATGCCGTCAAAAGGTACAAAGTTCAGATCTAAAATGTCATGAGATGCGAAATAAACCTCTAAAAGTTGTTTAAATACTAAACTAGTAACCTAGGTTTACAGAAAATGAACAAACTATGATAGATGATGCAGAAATTCACTTTTGGGGCCCACTTGGTGTGTGCTGGGGCTGAGACTTAAGCTAATCACGTGCATAGGGCTGTTTTGGGCGTTCAACGCCAGCTTTGGATCCTTTTCTGGCGTTGAACTCCACTTTGTAACTTGTTTTTGGCGCTGGACGCCAGACTGCAGCATGAAACTAGCATTGAACGCCAGTTTACGTCATCTATCCTTGAGCAAAGTATGGACTATTATATATTTCTGGAAAGCCCTGGATGTCTACTTTCCAACGCAATTGGAATCGAGCCATTTGGAGTTCTGTAGCGCTAGAAAATCCATTTTGAGTGCAGGGAGGTCAGAATCCAACAACATCAGCAGTCCTTTTTCAGCCTGAATCAGATTTTTGCTCAGCTCCCTCAATTTCAGCCAGAAAATACCTGAAATCACAGAAAAACACACAAACTCATAGTAAAGTCCAGAAATATGAATTTTGCCTAGAAACTAATGAAAATAAACTAAAAACTAACTAAAACACACTAGAAACTATATGAAATTAACCCCAAAAAGCATATAAAATATCCGCTCATCACAACACCAAACTTAAACTGTTGCTTGTCCTCAAGAAACTAGATAAATAAAATAGAATACAAATAATTTTAAGAAGCAATAATATCTCAGAATTTTTGAGTGAAGCTCAGATTCTAATTAGATGAGCGGGACTAGTAGCTTTTTGCTTCTGAATAGTTTTGGCATCTCACTTTATCCATTGAAGCTCAGAGTGATTGGCATCTTATAGGAACTCAAAATTCAGATAGTGATATTGATTCTCGTAGTTCAGTATGTTGATTCTTGAACACAGCTACTTTATGAGTCTTGGCCGTGGCCCTAAGCACTTTGTTTTCCAGTATTACCACCGGATACATAAATGCCACAGACACATAATTGGGTGAACCTTTTCAGATTGTGACTCAGCTTTGCTAAAGTCCCCAATTAGAGGTGTCCAAGGTTCTTAAGCACACTCTTCTTTTTTCTTTGGACCTTGACTTTAACCGCTCAGTCTCAAGTTTTCACTTGACACCTTCACGCCACAAGCACATGGTTAGGGACAGCTTGGTTTAGCCGCTTAGGCCGAGATTTTATTCCTTTAGGCCCTCCTATCCACTGATGCTCAAAGCCTTGGGGTCCTTTTTATTATCCTTACCTTTTGGTTTTAAGGGCTATTGGTTTTTTGCTCTTGCCTTTTGGTTTTAAGAGCTTTGGCTTTTTTTGCTTGCTTTTTCTATATTTTTTTTCTTTTTTTTTCTGCAAGCTTTTGTATTCACTGCTTTTTCTTGCTTCAAGAATCATTTTTATGATTTTTCAGATTATCAATAACATGTCTCATGTTCATCATTCTTTCAAGAGCCAACATATTTAACAGTCTTAAACATCAAGTTCAAAAGACATATGCACTGTTCAAGCATTCATTCGGAAGACAGAAAGCATTGCCACCACATGTAAATAATTAGAATTTATCTTATTAAAAACTCAAAAAATATTGCCTCTTATTCTAAAGAAATTCTTCTATTTTATTCATGTTCAATGATGATGATAAAATTAAATTATAGCTTAATTGGGGATAAAATCAAAAATATAGATACTAATTACTACTATATGACTCCTAAGGTAAAACTAAAATAAAAACAGTTATCACAGAGTTAAGGCTAAGATTGGAATTTAACAACCTTTGTTCTGGGAAGTGGATGTTCCTCTAATCTGCGGGGTGCATGGTCCTTCAAGAGATAATTTCTGGCGCTTCAATTCCCTTAAATCACGCCCTTGCTCCTCCTGTTCTTTAAGCAAATAGCAGAGAATGCTACTTTGTTCCTTCTGTTCTTTCTGTATTTGTTCCATAGCTTCTTCATCTTGGTAATAGATGTTTCAACATACTCCCAGTATTCAGATTGAGGGATTTCTGGGAGAATTTCCTGTGTTCTCTTCTTGATGGGGTCATCCTGTGATTGTTGTTTTTCCATTGATGCTTTGGTGATTGGCCGCTCAACTGAGATATACTCAGTTATACCCATCCTTACTCCAGTGTCCTTGCAGAGCATAGAAATCAAGCTTGGATAAGCCAACCTGGCATCTTTGGAATTTTTATTTGCAATTTTGTAGAATTCAGTTGAAATCAGTTGATGAACTTCCATTTCTTTTCCCATCATGATGCAATGGATCATCACTGCTCTTCTAATAGTGACTTCAGAACGGTTGCTAGTGGGCAGCAGAGAATGCCCAATGAAGTCCAGCCATCCTCTGGCGACTGGTTTGAGATCTTCTCTTTTGAGTTGATTTGGGATACCCTTCGTGCTGGTGGTCCACCTGGCTCCAGGGATACACATATCCTCTAGAATCTTATCCAGGCCCTTGTCTGTTCTCATCATTCTCCTATTGAAGGAGTCTGGATCATCTTTCAGCTGAGGTAGCTTTAAGATCTCCCTGATCTTGTCAGGGTGGGTATGAACAATCTTTCCTCTGACCAAGGTCCGATAGTCATAGATAGCAGATCCAGATAGTATTTGCCTGTCTGTATGCCACATATTAGCATAGAACTCCTGGACCATATTCCTTCCCACTTTCGTTTCAGGATTGGCTAGGATCTCCCAGTTCCTGATTCGGATTTGCTCCTGGATCTCCGGATATTCGTCTTCTTTCAGATCGAATCTAACTTCCGGGATCACTGATCTTAGACCCATTATTTTGTAATAATGGTCTGAATGTTCTTTAGTTAAGAACTTCCCTTGATTCCAAAGTGGTTTTGGAACACTCTCTTTCTTGCCTCTTGGAGTGGGTTGTTTTCCTTTAGGAGCCATGATCTTAGTGATCACGGATAGGCACACCAAACTTAGAGGTTTGCTTGTCCTCAAGCAAAAAGAAAAGAAAGGAGAGGGAGAGAAGGAGAGCTAGGTGCAATTGTGGATGGGAGGGGAGGGAGGCCAAACCCATATTTAAAGGGAGGGGTGGGTTATTTCGAAAATACAAAGAAAGATAAGATAGAAGATATGATTTAAGATTAAAAAGATATGAAAGATATTTGAAAAAGATAGATTTGGATTTTTGAAAAAGATAGTATGGAGATTTGAAAAAGATATTGATTATTTGAAAAGATTTTTGAATGAAAAGAGATAGATTTGTTTTGAAAATTTTGAAAAAGAGTTGAATTGGATAAAAAAAGGGTTTGTGCTTATGAATTAAGATATATTTGATATTTTTAAAACAGGGTTTTTAGAAATTAGGGATTTTAGAAATCAGGGTTCTTAACATGTTTTTGCAAGAAATCATGAATTGAAACATGAAAATTAAATTTAGAATGAAAAATATGAAGTAAAAACGAATTCACCTCCTCCCCACCATCCTGGCGTCTGAACGCCCAAACGCTGCATGTTTTGGGCGTTCAACGCCCAAATGCTGCCTCTCCTGGGCGTTCAACGCCCAGCTGTTGCTTCTTTCTGGCGTTGAACGCCAGGAACTCCTTTGTCACTGGGCGTTTTTCTGAACGCCCAGGAAGCTGTAAATATGGCGTTAAACGCCCAGAATGAGCTTTTTTCTGGCGTTCAACGCCCAGAAGATGCTTCTGTCTGGCGTTTAACGCCCAGATGGCTATCCTTACTGGCGTTCAACGCCCAGTGGATGCTTCTTTTGGGCGTTGAACGCCCAAAACAGAATCTTACTGGCGTTTTCTTGCCAGTGAGCTCTTTTTCTCTGTTTTGTGTACAGAATCCTTCTGTAACCCTGTGAACTTATATAATTGACTCTTTACCTTAGTATCAGTGAAGTTTATATAAAGAAATAAAATCAAGAATAGGGCAAAATGCTTAGAGGAAGTGATGCCCCATGGCTGGGTTGCCTCCCAGCAAGCGCTTCTTTATTGTCTTTAGCTGGACCTTGCTGAGCTTTTAATCTAGCTTCAGCCTTGAACACTCTTGCTCAACATTGCCTTCAAGATAGTGCTTGATCCTCTGTCTATTAACAATGAACTTCTTATCAGAATCAATATCTTGAAGCTCCACATAACCATATGGTGATGCACTTGTAATCACATATGGTCCCCTCCACCGGGACTTCAGTTTCTCGGGGAATAGCCTGAGCCTAGAGTTAAACAACAGAACCTTTTGTCCTGGTTCAAAGATTCTAGATGACATCTTTCTGTCATGCCACTTTTTTTATTTCTCTTTATAAAGCTTGGAATTTTCGAAAGCAGAGAATCTGAATTCCTCTAGCTCATTTAGCTGGAGCAATCTTTTTTCTCCGGCTAATTTGGCATCAAAGTTTAGGAATTTGGTTGCCCAGTAGGCTTTATGTTCCAGTTCCACGGGCAGGTGGCATGCCTTACCATACACAAGTTGGTATGGAGAGGTCCCTATAGGAGTCTTGAATGCTGTTCTATAAGCCCACAGAGCATCATCCAAGCTTCGTGCCCAATCCTTTCTACGGGTACTTACAGTCCATTCCAGGATTCTTTTTAGTTCTCTGTTAGAGACTTTAGCTTGCCCATTTGTCTGTGGATGATATGGAGTCGCCACCTTGTGGCGAATCCCATACCGGACCATGGCAAAGTCAAGCTGTTTGTTGCAGAAGTGAGTGCCCCCATCACTGATTAGTACCCTGGGAACACCAAACCTGCTGAATATATGTTTCTGGAGGAACTTTAGCACTGTTTTAGTATCATTGGTGGGTGTGGCAATGGCCTCAACCCATTTTGATACATAGTCAACTGCCACCAGAATATAAGTGTTTGAGTATGATGGTGGGAAAGGCCCCATGAAATCAATACCCCATACATCAAACAACTCAATCTCCAGGATTTCTTGTTGAGGCATGGCGTAACTGTGAGGCAAATTACCAGCTCTCTGGCAACTGTCACAGTTACGTACAAACTCTCGGGAATCTCTGTAGAGTGTAGGCCAGTAGAAGCCACATTGGAGGACCTTGGTGGCTGTTCGCTCACCTCCGAAATGACCTCCATATTGTTATCAATGGCAATGCCATAGGATCCTCTGTGCTTCTTCTCTAGGCACACACCTACGGATTATTCCGTCTGCACATCTCTTAAAGAGATAGGGTTCATCCCACAAGTAGTACTTTGCATTAGTAATTAATTTTTTCTTTTGTTGCCTGCTGTACTCCTTGGGAATGAACCTTGCAGCTTTGTAGTTTGCAATGTCTGCAAACCATGGTGTTTCCTGAATGGCAAACAAATGCTCATCCGGAAAGGTCTCAGAGATTTCAAGAGAGGGGAATGACATCCCTTCTATTGGCTCTATCCGGGACAGATGATCAGCCACTTGGTTCTCTGTCCCTTTTCTGTCTCTTATTTCTATATCAAACTCTTGCAGAAGCAACACCCATCTTATGAGCCTGGGTTTTGAATCCTGCTTTGTGAGTAGATATTTAAGAGCAGCATGGTCAGTATACACAATAACTTTTGATCCTACCAAGTATGATCTAAACTTGTCAATGGCATAAACCACTGCAAGCAATTCTTTTTCTGTGGTTGTGTAATTTTTCTAGGCATCATTTAAAACGCGGCTAGCATAATAAATGACATGCAGAAGCTTGTCATGCCTCTGCCCCAGTACTGCACCAATGGCGTGATCACTAGCATCACACATTAGCTCAAATGGTAATGTCCAGTCTGGTGCAGAAATAACTGGTGCTGTGACCAGCTTGGCTTTCAGTGTTTCAAACGCCTGCAGACACTCTGTGTCAAACACAAATGGCGTGTCAGCAGCTAGCAGATTTCTCAGAGGTTTTGTGATTTTTAAAAAATCCTTTATAAACCTCCTATAGAATCCTGCATGCCCCAGAAAGCTTCTGATTGCCTTAACATTGGCAGGTGGTGGTAATTTTTCAATTACCTCTATTTTTGCTTGATCCACCTCTATTCCCTTGTTTGAAATTTTATGCCCAAGGACAATCCCTTCAGTCACCATAAAGTGACATTTTTCCCAGTTTAAAACCAGGTTGGTCTCTTGGCATCTTTTCAGAACTAGTTTCAGGTGATCAAGACAGGAGCTGAATGAGTCTCCATATACTGAGAAGTCATCCATGAAGATTTCCAGAAATTTTTCCACCATATCAGAGAAAATAGAGAGCATGCATCTCTGGAAGGTTGCAGACGCATTACACAGCCCAAATGGCATCCTTCTATAAGCAAACACTCCAGATGGACATGTGAATGTTGTTTTCTCTTGATCTTGGAGATCTACTGCAATCTGGTTATAGCCTGAGTAGCCATCCAAAAAGCAGTAATAATCATCACCTGCCAATATTTCTAGCATCTGGTCTATGAATGGTAAAGGAAAATGATCCTTTCTGGTGGCTGTATTGAGCCTTCTATAGTCAATACACATGCGCCACCCTGTAACTGTTCTTGTAGGAACCAGTTCATTCTTTTCATTATGAACCACTGTCATGCCTCCCTTTTTGGGGACAACTTGAATAGGGCTCACCCAGGGGCTATCAGAAATGGGATAAATAATCCCAGCCTCCAGTAATTTGGTGACCTCTTTCTGCACCACTTCCTTCATGGCTGGATTTAGCCGCCTCTGTGGTTGAACCACTGGTTTAGCATTATCCTCCAATAAGATTTTGTGCATGCATCTAGCTGGGCTTATGCCCTTAAGGTCACCTATGGACCACCCAAGAGCTGTCTTGTGTGTCCTTAGCACTTGAATAAGTGCTTCCTCTTCCTGTGGGTTTAAAGCAGAGCTTATGATCACTGGAAAAGTGTCACCTTCTCCCAGAAATGCATATTTCAGGGATGGTGGTAATGGTTTGAGCTCGAGTTTAGGAGATTTTTCCTCTTCCAGAGGAAATTTCAGAGGCTCTTTCATTTCCTCTAAATCCTCCAAATCAGGCTGAACATCTTTAAAGATGTCTTCCAACTCTGATTCGAGACTCACAGCCATGTTGATCTCTTCTACCAAAGAGTCAATAAGATCAACTTTCATGCAGTCTTTTGATGTGTCTGGATGCTGCATGGCTTTGACAGCATTCAACTTAAACTCGTCATCATTGACTCTCAGGGTTATTTTCCCCTGTTGGACATCAATGAGAGTTCGTCCAGTTGCTAGGAAGGGTCTTCCTAGAATGAGAGTGGCACTCTTGTGCTCCTCCATTTCCAGCACTACAAAGTTAGTGAGAAAGGCGAATGGCCCAACTCTGACAATCATGTCTTCAATCACGCATGATGGGTATTTAATAGAGCCATCAGTAAGTTGAAGACATATCCGGGTTGGTTTAACTTCTTCAGTTAAACCAAGCTTTCTGATAGTGGATGCAGGTATTAGGTTGATGCTTGCCCCAAGATCACATAAAGCTGTCTTGGTGCAATTACCTTCTAATGTGCATGGTATCAGAAAACTCCCAGGGTCTTTAAGCTTTTCAGGAAAGCTTTTCAGAATGACTGCACTGCATTCTTCAGTGAGGAGAACTCTTTCAGTTTCTCTCTAATCCTTCTTATGACTCAAGATCTCTTTCATGAATTTGGCATAAGAATGTATTTGCTCAAGTGCCTCTGCAAATGGAATCTTTATTTCAAGAGTCCTGAGATAATCTGCAAAGCGAGCAAATTGCTTATCCTGCTCCTCTTGGAAGAGTTTTTGAGGATAAGGTATCTTGGCTTTATATTCCTCAACCTTAGTTGATGTAGGTTTATTTCCTACAAAAGTGGTTGAAGAAGCCTTTTTAGATGGGTTGTCATCAGCACTTGTGTGTGTCTGATCCCTCACTGGCAATTGAGTGCCAGAGTTAGAAGCTGGAGTGACGTTAGACGCCAGCTCCTCATATGTTCCTGGCGTTTGAACGCCAGAACTGTGCTTCTTTTGGGCGTTCAACGCTAGATCCTTGCTTGTTTCTGGCGTTGAACGCCAATCCTGAGCATGGTCTGGGCGTTCAGCGCCAGCCTTCCACCCAAACTCTGGTGTTTTGGTGCCAGAATTATTTTTCCCTGGGCTCTTACTGTCCTCAGATGAATTTTGGGTGGTTTGCTCATTTCTTGGTTTCCTGCTGCCTTGAAGTGGGGTATTTAGTGCTTTCCCACTTCTTAATTGAACTGCTTGGCATTCTTCTGTTATTTGTTTTGACAGCTGCTGCTTTGTTTGCTTTAATTGTACTTCCATGTTTATATTAGCCATCCTTGTCTCTTGCAGTTTATCTTTGAATTCAGCTAACTGCTTTGTTAGAAAATCCAATTGTTGATTGAATTCAGCAGCTTGCTCTGCAGGATTGCGTTCAGCAGTTACTGTTTTAGCCTCTTCTTTCATGGAAGAGTCACTGCTTAGGTACAGATGCTGATTTCTAGCAACTGTATCAATGAGCTCTTGAGCTTCTTCAATTGTCTTTCTCATGTGGATAGATCCTCCAGCTGAGCAATCTAAAGAGATCTGAGCTCTTTCTGTAAGCCCATAATAGAAGATGTCTAACTGAACCCACTCTGAAAACATCTCATAAGGGCATTTTCATAGCATCTCTCTGTATCTCTCCCAGGCATCATAAAGAGATTCATTATCTCCTTGTTTAAAGCCTTGGATGTCCAGCCTTAGCTGTGTCATCCGTTTTGGAGGAAAGTATTGATTCAGGAATTTTTCTGTCAGCTGTTTCCATGTCCTTATGCTAGCCTTAGGTTGGTTATTTAACCACCTATTGGCTTGGTCTTTTACAGCAAATGGGAACAGTAATAGTCTGTAGACATCCTGATCTACTTCCTTATCATGTACTGTGTCAGCAATTTGTAAAAACTGTGCCAGAAACTCTGTAGGTTCTTCCTGTGGAAGACCGGAATACTGGCAGCTTTGCTGCACCATGATAATGAGCTGAGGATTCAACTCAAAGTTACTGACTCCAATGGAGAGTATGCAGATACTACTCCCATATGAAGCAGTAGAGGGGTTAGCATATGACCCCAGAGTCCTCCTGGACTGTTCATTTCCACTTAGATCCATGATGGAGAAAGGGAGATGATGTAAAAAATTTATTTTTATTTTTATTTTTATTTATTTAATTATTTCGAAAATAAAATAAATTAATATAAAATAAATAAAAATAAGTGAAGATTTTCGAAAAAAATGAGGAGAGAGAAAGTGGTTAGGAAGTTTTGAAAAAGATATGATTTGAAAAAGATTTTAAATTTTGAAAGAAAAAATCTGAATTTTTAAAAATAAATTTCGAAAATTTGTTTTAAAAATAGAGAGAAAAGATATTTTTGAATTTAAAGAGGAAAGAGAGAAACAATAAGATAGCCTAAGATTTAAAATTTTTAGATCTAATGCTCCTTGTTTTCGAAAATTTTGGAAGGAAAACACCAAGGAACACCAAACTTAAAAATTTTAAGATCAAGACACAAGGAAAACTCAAGAACACTTTGAAGACTCACAAGAACATGAAGAAAGAACACCAAACTTAAAAGTTTTAGAAAACCAAAATAAAATTTTCGAAAAACAAAGGAAAATCAATGAGAAAACACCAAACTTAAAGTTTGGCACGAGATTAGTAGAAAAATTATTTTTTTGAAAGATTTTTGAAAAGAAAACAAAAGACTCTGACCTAAAAGACAAAAATTTCCTAATCTAAGCAACAAGATTCACCGTCAGTTGTTCGAACTCAAACAATCCCCGGCAACGGCGCCAAAAACTTGGTGCACAAAAATTACTTCACACTATGTAATTTCACATAACTAACCAGCAAGTGCACTGGGTCGTCCAAGTAATACCTTACGTGAGTAAGGGTCGATCCCACGGAGATTGTTGGCTTGAAGCAAGCTATGGTTATCTTGCAACTCTTAGTCAGGATATTAATTAGTGGTTATCAATTGACTTGCAAATGAACAAGAGAGCATGAATTAAAGGTTACTTGTTATGCAGTAAATGAGAATATGTTGGAGTTTTGGAGATGCTTTGCCTTTTTAATCTCTGCTTTCTCCCTATCTTCTTCTTCACGCATGCACGTCCCTCCTATGGCAAGCTGTGTGTTGGAGGATCACCGTTGTCAATGGCTACCATCCTTCCTTTCAGTGAAAATGGTCCAAGTGCGCTGTCACCGCACGACTAATCATCTGTAGGTTCTCGATCATACTGGAATAGGATTCGCTATCCTTTTGTGTCTGTCACTACGCCCAGCACTCGCGAGTTTGAAGCTCGTCACAGTCATCCAATTCCAGAATCCTACTAGGAATACCACAGACAAGGTTTAGACTTTCCGGATTCTCAAGGATGCTGCCAATGGATTCTAACTTATACCACGAAGATTTCGATTAAGGAATCTAAGAGATACTCATTCAATCTAATGTAGAACGGAGGTGATTGTCAGGCACACGTTCATAGGTTGAGAATGGTGATGAGTGTCACGGATCATCACATTCATCATAATAAGGCGCAAATGAACATCTTAGATAGGAACAAGCGTGATTGAATAGAAAACATAAATACTGGCATTAATTCATCGAGGCATAGCAGAGCTCCTCACCCCCAACAATGGAGTTTAGAGACTCATGCCGTCAAAAGGTACAAAGTTCAGATCTAAAATGTCATGAGATGCGAAATAAACCTCTAAAAGTTGTTTAAATACTAAACTAGTAACCTAGGTTTACAGAAAATGAACAAACTATGATAGATGGTGCAGAAATCCACTTCTGGGGCCCACTTGGTGTGTGCTGGGGCTGAGACTTAAGCTAATCACGTGCATAGGGCTGTTTTGGGCGTTCAACGCCAGCTTTGAATCCTTTTCTGGCGTTGAACTCCACTTTGTAACTTGTTTCTGGCGCTGGACGCCAGACTGCAGTATGAAACTGGCGTTGAACGCCAGTTTATGTCATTTACCCTTGAGCAAAGTATGGACTATTATATATTGCTGGAAAGCCCTGAATGTCTACTTTCCAACGCAATTAGAAGCGCGCCATTTGGAGTTCTGTAGCTCCAGAAAATTTATTTTAAGTGCAGGGAGGTCAGAATCCAACAGCATCAGCAGTCCTTTTTCAGCCTGAATCAGATTTTTGCTCAGCTCCCTCAATTTCAGCCAGAAAATACCTGAAATTACAGAAAAATACACAAACTCATAGTAAAGTCCAGAAATATAAATTTTTCCTAGAAACTAATGAAAATAAACTAAAAACTAACTAAAACACACTAGAAACTATATGAAATTAACCCCAAAAAGCGTATAAAATATCCGCTCATCATTCACCATGACCATATTTCTCATCACATGCCTAACTTCAAATTATCCATCAACATCATAAAGACTAATCATTCAATATATTCAACCTCTTCAACTTATCCTATAGTTCTCTAGCCTAAGTTTTCACAGAGCATTACATATTAAATGCACGAAACCTAAACCATACCTTGGCCGAATTCTACGTTTGGTCCAAGGCAGCCACTTAAGCCACACACACACAGCCTCACAAGTTTCAAAAATCACAAAAACCTTAGCACCAATCCTCCACCAAGCCTCCAAATGTCTACAATTCAATTCCAATACATACACATATATATATATACCTAGTTCACACATATTATACATATATACTTCAAAATTCAGAATTCACATAATAAAATCAAGAGTTGGCTAAGGTTAGTGATCCTTACCGCACCTACGAACAAAACAACTCAAGCCCGATAAGCTCTGCAAGCTAAATCGAACCTAGAATACCAAATTCAACAAAATCTCATTATAAAGACTCAAATTTCGAAAATTAGGGGGTAGAGAATCTGAGGTGAGATTGTGGCTTACCCATGAAATTGATCAAATAGAAATATAGAGCTCGATGCGCTAGACGTGTGCTGCAAACGGTGCGGCGATCGGAGCTCGAACGAAGGAGTTATGGTGGTTTAAAGTGGTGAGGGTTAGGAAGCTCTCCTCTCCCCCTTGGCTGTTCAGTGTGTTTCTTTGCTGAATGGGAAAGGAGATTGCTTCTGTCCATTTAAGTGATGGGTCCGGTTGGACCCACGGGCCCGGTTTGGGCCTAGTTCAACGGTTCAGCTTGTACGGTCCAATCTTGGGCCAAATTCTTCGACATTAGTGTCAAAATTCTCATTTTGATGAGCTCTACCCTATTTTAATATTGGATTAACATTTCTAATTTTGCTGATTAAAATTTGATTTATTGACTAATTATTTACTAATTTTAGTAGGATTCACAGTAACAAGTTAGAGTTTGACAATTAAACCATATTCTAAGGGTGTGTTTGGTTGAAGGATTAGTTTTTATGCATAGGAATGAATATGATTTCTTGGAATAGTATTACCAAGTATATAGTATTCCTATGTTTGGTTTGTAAAAGTAAAATTCATGGAATATTAATAATATGCCTAGGAATGTGTTAGTTTTTTTTTTGTTCATATATAGTGTATTTGAAAATTGTGAATACTTTGTTCAAAATGCCCTTAAAATTTTTAATTAGAATATTAATGATTAAATTTAGTAAATATATATAATAAACTATTTTTAATTAAATTTTTTAGACTCTAATTTTTTAAATAAATATAAATATAATAAAATATTATTTTTTATTTTATTTTTAAATTTACTAAAATATTTTTAATATCGAATATGTTTAATTAAAATTATTATTGATTTTAATTTTTTTAAATTTACTAAAATATCCCTAATATTAAATATGTTTAATATGTCAAAATTACCTTTACTCATTCAAATTAAAAGGTTAATAACTAAACTTAATAAATATATTAAAAAAATTACATATAAATATATTTCAAGATAAATTCAATATAATTATTTTTAGATAAAAATATTTATTTTTATTTCCAAAAATACCCCAATATCAAATTTTTTAATTTTCTTAAAAAATTAAATATAAAACTAATCGAATATTATTTTTTTTACATTGAAATTTTGTGTGAATTTACAAAAATATCTCTACTAATAAATTTACTATAATACCCCTAATAACAAATGTTTAATTAAAATTAATATTATCTTAATTAAATTTACTAAAATATCTCTAATAACAAATATCACAATTAAATTAACACAAAATACTTAAATCATAGATTAGAAAAAGTCACTTTTTTAGATATAGATAATTTGAACAAGACAATATCTCATATCCCCAAGTCATTCAGCTGGACACACTTCAAACACATTTGCAGAATCCTAAATTAGTAATCTCAGTTCTTGCTCCACATGAAAGCTTACCATGACAAAAACTTGTGGTTCTATCCCATGAGTTGGTCCAAACCCAAAGAATACATCGGCAAGAATCTCTGAACGGGATTGGAGGTCATGAGACAAAGGAGCAATGCAATCTCATAAAAGTTTAAATATACCAAGTCATGAAGAGACTACTAAACTAACATTACCAGGTACCAAAGTAACTTTGAATATACAAGTGTCACAATCTTGAATCTAGTAATTGAAATACTCTCATAGCTTCGTCCTTGAAACTACAGAGCTTTATATGATATCAGTCAATCATTTTTATTTCTCTCTTGAGAAATTATTCTTATAAACAGAAAAGAATATACTATACTTATCAAATCAAAACTAGCATTGGAACGAACAAAAGGCAGGTGCATGCATGTCTTCAAACCAAGTTGCTAATCTGAATGCTACCTCTGCAAACAGCAAAAACAATTAACAACTAAATCAGATAAAATGTTGAACAACATCATTAAAAATGAATAGAAGACTGAAATTATTATACCTTGGTAGCCGCTCCTCTTCAGGAGCTTTGTATGAATCAATTGTAACCTCCGACAACCACAACCTAGGGAAGAGGCTCTGCACACCAAAATCAAACTAATTCAATCTTCCACGGACTAATATACACAATTACCATAATAAAAGAATAAATTAACACGAAATATTCAAATATCCCAATGTAGATGTAAATTAATAGCAGCAAAAAAGCATAGACCATTCTTCAAATCAGCAGAAAGTAAAAGAGTCACACTAATTGTCAATTTTTGGAGAGAAATTCT